>NC_084828.1:57051993-57355023 GCF_033115175.1 Lepus europaeus
ATGCGCATTTAGGTTGATTCCAGGTCTTAGCTATTGTGAATTGAGCTGCAATAAACATTAAGGTGCAGACAGCTTTTTATTTGCCAATTTAATTTCCTTTGGGTAAATTCCAAGGAGTGGGATGGCTGGGTTGTATGGTATTCCTGTTGTATTCAGGTTTCTGAGGAATCTCCAAACTGACTTCTGTAGTGGCTTAACCAGCTTGCATTCCCACCAGCAGTGGGTTAGTGTTCCTTTTCCCCCACATCCTCTCCAGCATCTTTTGTTGGTAGATTTCTGTATGTGAGCCATTCTAACTGGGGTGAGCTGAAACCTCATTGTGATTTTGATTTGCATTTCCCTGATTGCTAGTGATCGTGAACATTTTTTTCTATGAGGACAGCATCATTTTAATTCTAAGACCGGACATATGTACAAGAGACAAAAAAGAACTGTAGACCAATATTCCTGAAGAACATAGACACAAAATACTCAACAACATATTTGGTAATTAAATCAATGAAAGATCAGTCACCCAGAACAAATGGAATTTTCTCCTGGTATGGAGTCATGGTTCTACATATGCAGATCAATCAATGTAAGAAATTACAAACTGAAGAGCAAAAATCAAATGATTATTTCAACAGATGCAGAGAAAGCATTTGATAAAATACAACATCTTTTCATGATGAAAATTTTGACCCAATTGGGTATAGGAGGAAAATATCTCAACACAATAAAAATAATATTTGATAAACCAATAATCAGCATCACATGTAATGAGGGAAAATTGTAAACATTTCAACTGAGATGTAGAACCATACAATGATGCCCACTTTCACCATTGCTATTCAATATAGTTCCAGTAGTTTTAGCTAGAGTCATTAGGCAGCAAAAAGAATCACAGGAATACAAATTGGAAAAGAGGACATAAAGTCATCCCTGCTTTCAGATGACACAATTCTATATGTAATAGAACCAAATGACTCCACTAAGAGACTACTAGAATACATAAGAGAGTTTTTTAAGTTGCAGAATATATAATTAATACACAAAAATCAATAGCCTTTGTATACTTAGACAATTCCATGGCTGAGAAAGAACTTCTAAGATAAATCTCATTCACAATATCTGCAAACAATTTAAATACCTTTAAATAAATTTGACCAAGCATGTTATTGATCTTTATGATGAAAATTACAAAACATTAAAGAAATAGAATCAGACACACAAAAAATGGAAAAAATCTTCAATGTTCATATATTGGAAAAATTAATATTATAAAAATGTATATACTACCAAAAACAATTTACAGATTCAATGTGTTCCCAATTAAAATAGCAAAGACATCTTCTCAGATCTAGGAAAAATGATGCTAAAATTCACAATGAAGTGTGAGACCTGGAATAGCTAACGTAATGTTAAACAATAAAAACAAGCCAGAGACATCACAATAAAAGGTTTCAAGACATACTACAGGGTAGTTGTAATCAAAACAGCCTGATGTTGGCACAAAAATTGACATGTTGATAAATGGACCAGAATAGAATATCCAGAAATAAATCCACACATCTATAACTAAATTATCTTAGACAAAGGAGCTAAAATCAATCCCCGGAGAAAGGATAGTGTCTTAAAAAAATGGTGCCGGGAAAATTGGATCTCTGCATGCAGAAGTATGAAGCAAGATCCTTACCTTATATCTTATTAAAAAACCCTCAAAATTGTTCAAAGATCTTAATCTATGACCTGATGCCATCATATTATTACAGGAGAACGTTGGCATAAGCAAACTTCTTGGAAAATATCCTAGAAGCACAAGCAATCAAAGTAAAAATAGACAAATTGGATTCCATCAAGCTAGTAAGCTTTTGCACTGCAAACTAAACAGTTAAAATGAAGAGGGAATTGAGAGTATTGGGGGAAATATTTGCAAACAATATAATTGATAATGATTAATATCCAGGATCTATATAGAGGTCAAGAAACTCAACAACAACAACAAAGCATCCAGTTAAGAAATGGGCAAAGGACTTGAACATGTATTTTTCTTTGCAATTTCTTTTTTTAAGTGATTTATTTATTTATTCGAAAGTCAGAGATACAGAAAGAGAGAAGTAGACACACAGAGAGAGAGAGAGAGAGAGAGAGAGAAAGAGAGAGAGAGAGAGAGAATCTTCCATCCACTGGTTCAGTTCAATCCTCAAATGGCCACAGCAACCAGGATTGGCCCAGGGTAAAGCTAGGAACCAGGAGATTCTTCCAGATCTTCCATGTGGGTGCAGGGCCCCAAGCAGTTGTGTCATCCTCTGCTGCTTCCCCACGTGCATTAGCAGGGATCTGTGTGGGATGTGGAGCAGCCAGAACTTGAACTGGTGCCCATATGGGATGCTGATGATGCAGGCCACAGCTTTATCCTGTTGAGCCATAGTGCCAGCCCCTGAATGGGCATTTTTCAAAAGATGAAATTCAAATGGCCAACAGACACATGAAAAATGCTCATGATCACTAGACACTAGAAAAATGAAAATAAAAATCACAATGAGGTTTCCCCTCACCTATTGGAATGACTCTCCTACAGAAATCAAGGCGAAGATGTGGGGGGAAAAGGTTCCCTATTCCATTGTTCATGGGAATGCATAATAGTAGAGCCATTGTGAAAGACAGTTTGGATACTCTTTAGAAATCTCAGAATAGATCTATTGACACAGACATCCCATTCCTAGGAATTAACCTGGAGGAAATGCAATCACCTAATGAAAGAGTTGTCTGTAACCCCATTTTTATTGCAGCTCAAATCACAGTAGATAAGATACAGAATCAACCTAGATGTCCATCAACTAATAACTAGATTTAGAAAATGAGGTGTATGTACACTGAAGAACATTACTCTGCCACAAAAAAAGAATAAAATCCTGTTTTTCACAACAGACTATATGCAACTGGAAGCCATTATATTTAGTGAAATATACCAGTCACCAAATACAAATACTATATGCTTTCCCTGATCTATGGTAACTAGTAGAGTATAAAAATGTAATATATATTAGCAAAATTGACATTTGAGTATTGATTATTGTTTAAAACCCTTGTCTCTACTATTGTGAAGGGGTATTTTTTCTTATCTTTGGTTGTATTCTTTACTTAGTGGAGTGTTAATCTATGATTATAAAATAAACTGAAAGTATGATAGTGTAAAAAGTAAAATAATAAAGGAACCAGGAGGGAGGGAGAAAGGATAGGGTGTGAAGTATCACTATGCTCCTAAAACAGTATCAATGTAATACATGACATTTTTCACATTATATAAACAAAAATATTTACAAAAATAAAAAAGAAGAGAATACAATAACTTTTTAATACTTGCATCTAGAAATATCTCAACAGATACACTTGAGAATGTAGCTTGGGGTGAGGTAGCAGTGGGCTCAGACATGTATGTAATGATATTTAGAAGGAAAGGTGAAAGTCTTATCTTCCTTTTCTGACACATTGTCTTGTTTTTGATATGCAGGGCATAGGCTGGGGGAACATATCCAAATAATTATTTAATTAAGGTGAATATTGAAGGTATCATGTAGTACAGCCTAACATGTATATGTATCCTGTGGCTGATGGAAAGTGGCTCTTTTCTCAGTAAGACTGTGATTTTCAAAGTATAGCCACTAACAATCCTGACTTCTACTTTCCTCTTAAACTTGTAAGGAACTTAAAAATTATCATGCTCATCCTCACAACAATAAAAATAACTGACCAAACCGAAAATCAAAAATTCTTTTTAGATCCATCAGAGAACTGAGGTGACTTGATAAACTGCTGACTAGAAAACTGGAGAGGCAGGTGATTGCAGAGAATAACCACAAATCAGTAACACAAACTGCTGGGGCCAGGAATGAGTAGGAATATTTGAATATTTCTTCATGATAATTGACAAGTTGCTGGAGGCTGAGTTTGGATAAACTGTAAAGTTAAAATCTCCTGGGGCCCAATCTCATGGGGAATCTTCACACTGCTGTGGCATTTATCCATAGGATCATGTCTTAGTCTATTTAGCTGTTATAGCAAAAATACAAGATTGGGTAATTTATAGCAACAGAAATTAATTGCCTCTGTTCTGGAGTCTGAAAAATCTGATATCAAGGTGCCAGGGGATTCGGTATCTGGTGAGAACTCTGTTCCTCATAGATGCTGCTTTCTTATTCCTTACTCACATGGCTGTTGACAACAAGCCTCTTCTATAAGGATATTAATCATATTCTTAGAATCAGAGACCTTAATTCCTAATCACTCCCTAAACCTTGGGGGTTAGATTTCAAATAAGAATTTTGTCATTCTACCAAAGTTTTAAAGAAGAATTAATCCCTATTCTTCTTAAACAATTCTAAATAATTGAAAGGGAGGGAATCCTCCTGAACTCCTTCTAAGAAGTCAGCATAACCTTAGTTTTAAAACCAGAAAAAGATACAACAAAGGAAGAATTATAGACTAAAATCCCTGATGAACATAGATGCAAATATCCTCAACAAGATACTAGCTAACAGAATTCAACAACACATGAAAAAGATCACGCACCAGGAAAAAAGTGAGATTTATTCCCGAAATTTAGGGATGGTTCAACATGCAAATTTATAAACATGAAACATCCCATCAACAAATTAATGATAAAAACCATATGATTATCTCAACAGATGCAGAGAAAGCATTTGATAAAATAAATAAACATCCTTTCATAATAGAAATCTTAAACCAATTTGGTATATAAGGAAGGAACTTATCTCAACACAATCAAGGCAATATATGATAAACCAAGAACACCAGACTGGAGAGAAGATGAAAGCATTTCCGCTAAGATACAGAACCAGACAAGGATGCCCATTTTCAGCATTGCTATTTAATATAGTTCTGGATATTTTAGCCAGAGCCATTAGACAAGAAAAAGAAATCAAATGGATACAAATCAGAAAGAATTAAGTAAAAATTCCCCATTTGCAGATGACATGATTCTAAATATAGGGAAACCAAAAGACCCCAGTAAGAGACTATTGGAATTCATAAGAGAGTTTGGTAGAATTGCAGAATGTAAAATTAATACAGAAAAATCAAAGCCTTTCTATACATAAACAATGACATGGCTGATAAAGAATTTTTAAAATCAGTACCATTCACCATACCTACAAAAATTTTTAAGGGGCTTGAGCTTTGGCATAGTGGTAAAGCAGCTGCCTACGGTGCCACATCCTATATGGGCAGAGGTTCAAGTTCTGGCTGCTCCACTTCTAATCCATCTCCCTGCTAATCACCTGGGAGAGCAGCAGAGGATGGCCCTAGTCCCTGGGCCCCAATCCTTTCTTCAAATCTTCTGAGCTCGGCAGTTACGGCCATTTGAGGAGTGGAGCAGCAGATGGAAGATCTTTCTGTCTCTTTGTCTCTATTGCTCTGTAACTCTGTGTTTCAAATAAATAAATCAATCTTTAAAAAATTTAAATAGCTTAAAATAAATTTAACCAAGGATGCGAAATTTATCTGCAATGAAAATTACAGAATGTTAGGGGAAAAACAGAAGGCACACACACTCACAAAAAATGTAAAATCTTCCATGTTCCTAGGTTGAAAGAATTAATATCAAAATATCCATAGTACCCAAAGCAATTCATGGATTCAATGTGATCTCAATTAAAATACCATGGAAATTCTTCTCAAATCTAGGAAAAATAATGGTAAAATTTATCTGGAAACACTAGTTGCCCCAAATAGCTGAAATCATCTTAATCAACAAAAACAAAGCCAGAAGCATAACAATGCCAGACTTCAAAACATAGAATAGGGAAGTTGTAATCAAAACAAACTAGTACTGTCACAAAAATAGACATATAGACCAGGGAAATGAATATAAACCCAAGAAATTAACCCATGCATTTGCGATTAACTATTTCTTGATAAGCAAGCAAAAAAATCATTCCATGGAGAAAGGACAGTCTATTCAACAAATGGTGTTTGGGAACTGGATTTGCAAATGCATGAGTTTGAAAGAAGACCATATAAAAAATCAACTCACAGTGGATCAATGATCTGAATTTAAGATGTGAAGCCATCAAATTACATAGGGGAAACACTGTAAAACATTGGCTTATGCAAAAACTTCTTGGATAAAACCCCCAAAGCACAGGCAATCGAAGAAAATATAGACAAATGGGATTACATTGAGCTAAGAAACTTCTGTGTGGCAAAGGAAACAACTAAGTGAAGAGGTAACTGATAGATTGGGAGAAAATATTTCAAACTATGCATCCAATAGAAGACCAATACCCAAAATACATAAGGGTATCAAAAAACTCAACAACAACAAAAAATTAGCAATGAAATTTAGATACGGGCAAAATATATGAAGAAGCTTTTTTCAAATGATGAAATACAAATAGCCAACAGACATATGAAAAGGCTCAAGATCAGTAACCATCAGGGACATGCAAATAAAAGCCACAATGTGTTATCATATAATTCCAATTATAATACTATCCAGAATTAAAAAAAATAACAAATACTGGCTAGGATGTAGAGAACAAGGTACCCTAATGCACATTTGGTGGAAATGCCAATTGGCATAACCATTATGGAAAAGTATATGGAGTGTCCTCCGAAAACTAAGGTAGATCTATCATATGACCCCGGTATCCCACTCTTGGAAATATATACAAAGGAAATAAAATCAGCATATGAAAGAGATATCTGTACTCCCATATTTATTTTAGCTCAATTCGCAATAGAAAAGATACAGAATCGACCTAGATGTCCATCAACTGATGATGTGATAAAGAAAATGTGGTATATATACACAATATAGCTATAAAGTAAAATGAATTCCTAAAATTTGCCACAAAATGGATACAACTGGAGATTATTATGCTAAGTGAAATCAGCCAGACCTAGAAAGACAAAGATCATGTTTTCTCTGAATTGTTGAAGTTCAAATATGAAGAATGTATAAAAATTGTGTGCCTGTTATATTATTTGTTATTTGGGTAAATATTGGTTCACTGATTCATACCATGTAAATGAAAATATACCCTTCTTTCCTCAGATTATGATCATTGCCATGAATCTATCATTGTGATTTTATTATCTCTGCTTTGAAGAAAAGATGTGTATGTACATAATGTCTACATTTGAAATGAATGTGGCAAAAATATTTAAAAAATGTAAAAAGAGGAGATATTATAACACATAACAGAAATACAAAGGATTATAACAACTTCTGTGAATAATTATGCACCATCAAGTTTGATACATTAGAAGAAATGGAATAATTCCTAGAAACATATACTTTTTCAAAAATTAATCATGAAGAAAGAGAAAATCTTAACAGACCAGTTTTACAAAGATTCAGTTTGCAATAAAAACAAAAAAGCTTGCCAACAAAAACTAGTGCTGGACATTGCTGTCATCTCTGGTGAATTCTATCAAACAATTAAAGAACTGATACTCATCCTTCTTGAACTCTTCTGAAACATAGAAAAGGAGAAAAGACTTTTTATTAAGCCAGGATTACACTGTTACCTTAGCTAAATAAGGACATTAAGAGAAAAGAAAACCTCAGATCATTTGAAAAATAGCCTAGTAGAATGGATGTGGTCGAAAAACAGATCAGTTTAATGGAAGATCAAGACAAGAGGTTTTTTTCAGAATGCAGTGCAAAAAAAAGATGAAAATTGTGGAAGGAACATGGAAGGAAGGATGTAGATGTCATCTACTATATGAAGTACAGACAGACATTCACAAATCATGTAAGAGGTTCAGAAATCCTAATATCTACTAATAAAAATCACATAAAGGAGAAAATAGAATGGAAGGAATGACAAAATAATGATGGAATATCTTTTTATTTTTAGCTGAGAAGCTATTTGCCATTTGATCAAAATGATTTAGAAAGAGAACAACATTGCATAAAGGAACCTTGTAATATTAAGATGAAATTTAAGAACTCTCAGAAGAAAAAGCAATTCTTATACTTTTCTGTAGAGAGAAGGATTACTCATAAAGAAAGGAAAATGAGAATGAAATTGTTGTTTTCCAACACTGAATTCTAGAAAATATGGAGCCATATCTACAAACTCCTGAGGGATATGGACCTTGCATTCTCCATTAGGCAACCTGTCATTCAAGTATCAAGGGACAAAAACACAGAAAAATTTAAACATGGTAAGCTAACCCTTGATGAAAAAAAATTACTATGGGATACTTAGCAAAGTGAAAAATAGAAACATAAAAAGAAGATATGGAATATAATAGTGATGAATAAAGTATCCAGTATGACATATCAATAAGTTCAGATATTCCTAAACTGTTCACAATCAGTGGGTGGGAGTTTAGCACATTTTTAAAGTAAGAGTACTGAATTAAAGAAGCATAAAAGAGCAGTAAAGATCATTTGAAATATTAATGCAAGTCATTGGGAGGCTTCTGGTAAAAATTTACTATATGTAAATGTCTTTCTGTGCCTGGCTTTTTAAAATTAGCATAATACTCCATCCATGTTGTTGCCCAACTTGAGATGTATGAAATTTCTGCTGACATAAAGTGGCATACTGTTTTACAATAAAAATTTAAAAAATGCATAAACCAGAATATAGTTATTAATTAGCACTATGAAGTATTTATACTATTCATAATTAAATGTGATGTTTTTATACAATTTGTAGAGCAGTAGAATTGTTTACACCAGTGACACCACAACCACAAAGAGTAATGCTTCACATTACAATTTTATGTCTGCAATATCACTAGATGATAGAATTTTTTAGCTCCATTATAATCACTTATAGTCACTGTCATAAATGAAGCCTATTTCTTACAAAAATATTTTATGTATTGCATGACCATAAATGAAAATTTTACTTATCCACATTCCAAGAATATATAATGAAACCATATGTTATTATTGACTGATATTATATGAAGACTTATATTACATGCCAGATTTCATTCTAGAAGGAAGCTATAATTGTCTCTATTTATGAATGAGGAAACTGAGAACAGGGAGATCAAGTAATTTACTAAGTCACTATGAAGGGGGGCAAAGATAGGGAATCCAACTTCAAAGCCTAGCTCTAAATCACTACCTCAATATTATGTTCATAATCTTTTGCTGGGAAATAAATTGCTAAAAAATGTCTCCATAATAGAGAAACCAATATTTTGTCTATTACAGTCCTTGAGCATTTCTCCAATATATTACAGATATGTTTTCTTACATACTGAATGTCCTGCAGTATCGGTAACTCCTTACTACAAAATTCTGTTCAGCTAGCCCTCTCGAAACTTGCTGGTTTGAAACAATGATCATTTATTCATGGATCTATGAGTCACCCAAGGATTCAGTGTAGATTTGGCTTACCTGGGGTAATTTTGTTCAATGCCTGTGTCTCATTCTCCTCTTGAGACTAGCAGGCCAGTTGAGGAACAAATTTTTCATAGCACTATAGAAGCAAAAGAGAGCAAGCATAAACCATTGGCTTCAAGCCATTGGTTTCATCACCCTGTAAACATTTCATAAATGGATCCACAAGGCCTGGTAGATGTTGGAAAGTCATATGGCAAAAGATGTAAATGCAGGGAGGAACAATAAAGTAGGTCAATTAATGTGATATAGTATCACCCATCTATTTATTCCATAGTTGTTACTTGGGGCAAAATTTATATAAATAAAAGGAGATGTTATAATGGGTAGCTCAGAAATAAAAAGGATCATTAGGAATTACTACAAACAGCCATATCAAAAAAGTTAGAAAATCTAGAAGAAATGGATAAATTTCTGGACACATACAATTTACCAAAATTGAATCATAAAGACACAGAAAACCTAAATAGACCAATAAACAAGATGGAAATTGAATCAGTAATAAAAATCTCTCAACAAAAAAAGCCCAGGACTGGATGGCCTCACTACTGAATTCTACCAAACATTTGGAAAAGGAACTAATCTCAATACATCTAAAACTATTAAAAACAATTGAGAGGGAGGGAATCCTTCCAAACTCCTTCTATGAGGAGATATGAGGCTGTAATCACCTTAAATCCAAAACCAGAAAAAGATACAACAAATATCGCGGCCAGCACTGTGGCATAGCAGGTAAAACCACTGCTTGCAGTGCCGGCATCCTGTATGGGTACGGGTTCAAGACCTGGCTGCTCTACTTCTGATCCAGCTCTCTGCTGTGTCCTGGGAAAGCAGTAGAAGATGGCCCAAGTTCCTAGGCCCCTGCATCCACGTGGGAAGACCTGGAGGATACTCCTGGCTTTAGATTAGTGCAGCTCCGGCTTTTGTGGCCATTGGGGAGTGAAAGAGCAGATGGAAGAACTATCTCTCTCTGTCTGCCTCTGCCTCTCTGTAACTCTGCCTTTCAAATAAATAAATAAATCCTTTGAGAAAAGATACAACAAATACAACTCTACACCAATATCTCTGATAAACATAGATGCAAAAATACTCAACAAAATACTGCTAATCAAATCCAACAATACATGAAAAAGACCAAGTGAGATTTATCCCAGAGATGGAAGGGTAGTCAACATATGTAAATCAGAATCATGATAACACCACATTAATAAGTTGATAAAAACCAAATGATTATCTCAATAGATACGGAGAAAGCATTTGATAAAATACAATGTCCTTTTATGATAAAAACCTTAAGCAAAATGGGTATAGAATGAACATTTCTCAACACAAGGCAATTTATGATAAGCCCACAGCCTGCATTAGATTGTATGGGAAAAAGTTGGGAACATTTCCACTAAGCACCAGAACGAGGCAAGAATTGTCTTATATCACCAATGCTATTTAATATAGTTCTGGAAGTTTTAGCCAGAGGGGGGAAAAAAGAAATCAAAGTGAATAAAATTGGAAAGGAAGAAGTCATATCTTCAGTTGATATGATCCTATACATAGGAAAACCTAAAGAGTCCCTCAAGAGATTATTGGAACTCTTAAAGTTTGTCAAAGTTGAGGATATAAAATCCATACATGATGTCTATTGCCTATGATATACAAACAATGATATGGCTGAGAAAAAACTTTTAAGATAAGTCCCATTCACAATAACTACAAAATGTTTAAATACCTTGGGATAAACTTAATCAAGTATATGAAAGAGCAAAATATTACATTCAGAAATAGAAGAGACTCAAAATGGAAAAAAAAAAGTTTCCATGTTCATGGATTGGAAGAATTAATATCAAAATGTGCATACTATCCAAAGCAATTTAAGTATTCCATGTGATCCCAATCAAAATACCAAAGATGTTCTCAGATCTGGAAAAAATGACCCTAAAACTCATGAAATCACAAGAGATCCTGAATAGCTAAAGCAATCTTAACAATAAAAGTAAAGTTGAAGGCATTACAATATCAGACTTCAAGACACATTACAGAGCAGTTATAATCAAAACAATCCTGTACTAGCACAAGAATAGACATGTGGACTAGTTGAACAGATCAGAGATGCCAGAGATTAATCCATGCATCTAAAACTAACTAATCTTTGACAAATGATCCAAAATCTCTCCATGGAGAAAGGAAAGTCTCTTCAACAAATGGTGTTGTGAAAATTGGATCTCTACATATAGAAATATGAAACAAGACCCCTGACTTACACTGTATAGAAAAATCAACTCCCAGTGGAACAAGGATCTAAATCTAGGACCTAAAATCATCAAATTACTAGAGGAAAGCATAATAGAAACACTGCAGGACATAGGCAAAGACTTATTGGATAAGACCCCAGAAGCACAGGCAATAAAGGCAAAAATAGAAAAATGGGATTACATAAATCTAAGAAGCTTCTGCACAGCAATGGCAAATCTCAACAAAATAGAGACAACTGACAGAATGAGTAAGTATTTGCATACTTTACATCTGATAAGGAGTAATATTCAGGATTAATAAGGAGCACAAGAAGCTCAACAACAGAAAAACAAAAAATCCAGTTAGGAATTGGGCTAAGGATATGAACAGGCATTTTTCTTTTCTTTTCTTTTCTTTTTTTTTTTTTGACAGGCAGAGTGGATAGTGAGAGAGAGAGACAGAGAAAAAGATCTTCCTTTTTGCCGTTGGTTCACCCTCCAATGGCCGCTGTGGCCGGCGCGTCACGCTGATCCAAAGCCAGGAGCCAGGTACTTCTCCTGGTCTCCCATGCGGGTGCAGGGCCCAAGCACTTGGGCCGTCCTCCACTGCACTCCCTGGCCACAGCAGAGAGCTGGCCTGGAAGAGGGGCAACCGGGACAGAATCCGGCGCCCCGACCAGGACTAGAACCCGGTGTGCCGGCACCGCGAGGCAGAGGATTAGCCTGTTAAGCCACGGCGCCGGCCTGAACAGGCATTTTTCAAAAGATGAAATACAAATGGTTAACAGATATGTGAAAAGATATTCAGAATCACTAGCTATCGAGGAAATGCAAATAAAAATCACAATGATAGAATGGCTATCAACCAAAAATAAAAAATAACAAATGTTGGCAAAGATGTGGCAAAAAAGGTACCCTAATCCACTGTTGGTAGAAATGTAAACTACTAGATAAATCATGAAATACAATGTGGAGATTCTTCAGAAATATGAAAAAAAAATATATCATATGACCCAGCCATACCGCTCCTAGGAATTTACCCAAAGGAAATGAGATCAGCATATGAAAAACTTATCTGTACTCCCATGCTTATAGTAGCTCAACAAACAATAGCTGTGATATGGAATCAACCTAGATGTTCACTAACTGATGTATGGATAAAGAGCTTGTGATATGATGGAATATGACTCAGCCATAAAAAGAAAGAAAGCCTGTCTTTTGCAACAAGATGGATGAACCTGGAGATGATTATGGTTAGTGAAATAAGCCAGTCACCACAAGACAAGTATCATGTTTTCCCAGATTAATAGTAACTAATATATAGAGTGGAAAATATGTAATATTTTTGAGCAAAATTAACATTTTGAGATTTGAGTATTGTTTATAGCTCTTGTCTATACTCCTGAGAAACGGTGCTTTTTCTACTTACTACTTGTTGAATAGTTTATTTAGTGGAGAGATAACTTGTGATTATAAAGTAAATTGAACAAAAAATAAGAAAGGAAAGAGGAGAGAGGATAGAAGAGAGGGATAATGGAGGGTAGAATGAGAAGTATCATTTTGTTCTTAAAATTATATAAGTGAAATACATGGAATTTATTTCATTAATAAAAAGTTTAAAAATTAAAAACAAACAAAAATGTATATATTTTTTGCAGTGTTTTATTTATTTAGTAAATATAAATTTCCAAAGTACAGTTTATGAAGTACAATGTCTCCCCCCCATAATTTCCCTCCCACTTGCACTCCCCCCATCTCAAACTCCCTCTCCCATTCCATTTACATCAAGATTCATTTTCAATTATCTTTATATACATAAGATTGATTTAATATATATTAAGTAAAGATTTCAACAGTCTGCACCCACACAGATACACAAAGTATAAAATACTGTTTCAGTACTAGTTATAGCATCACTTCACATTGAATAACACATTAAGGACATATCCCACATGAGAAGTAAGTACACAGTGACTCCGGTTGTTGACTTAACAATTTGACACTCTTGTTTATGGTGTCAGTAATCTCCCTAGGCTCTTGTCATGAGTTGCCAAGGCTATGGAAGCCTTTTGAGTGTGCCGACTTCAATCTTATTCAGACAGGGTCATAGTCAAAGTGGAAGTTCTCTCCTCCCTTCAGAGAAAGGTTCCTCCTTTTTTGATGGCCCCATTCTTTCCACTGGGATCTCACTCACAGAGATCTTTCATTTAGGTCTTTTTTTTTCCATGGTGTCTTGGCTTTCCATGCCTAAAATACTCTCATGGGCTCTTCAGCAAGATCCGAATGCCTAAAGGGCTGATTCTGAGGCCAGAGTGCTGTTTAGGACATCTGCCATTCTATGAGTCTGCTGTGTATCCTGCTTCCCATGATGGATCATTCTCTCCCTTTTTGATTCTATCAGTTAGTACTACAGGACACTAGTCTTGTTTGTGTGATCCCTTTGACTCTTATACCTATCATTATGATCAATTGTGAACTGAAATTGATCACTTGGACTAGTGAGATGGCATTGGTACATGCCATTTTGGTGGGATTGTATTGGAATCCCCTGGCACGTTTCTAACTCCACCATTTGGTGCAAGTCTGATTGAGCATGTCTCAAATTGTACATCTCCTCCCTCTCTTATTCCCGCTCTTATATTTAACAAGGATCACTTTTCAGTTAAAATTTAAACACCTAAGAATAATTGTGTGTTAATTCCAGAGTTCAAACAAAAAGACAGTGGTCTTATTGAAACATATAGATGTTACTGCAATCACATTAGTAACTCAGGACCAATAAAAATGTCTTTTTTTTGATAGGCAGAGTGGACAGTGAGAGAGAGAGAGAGACAGAGAGAAAGGTCTTCCTTTGTCGTTGGTTCACACACCCCCCCCCCCCATGGCCACTGTGGCAGGTGCCCCACGCAAATCCGAAGGCAGGAGCCGGGTGCTTATCCTGGTCTCCCATGGGGCGCAGGGCCCAAGCACTTGGGCCATCCTCCACTGCACTCCCAGGCCATAGCAGAGAGCTGGCCTGGAAGAGGGGCAACCGGGACAGAATCTGGCGCCCCAACCGGGACTAGAACCCTGTGTACTGGCACCGCTAGGTGGAGGATTAGCCTGTTGAGCCACTGAGCTGGCCTGAATAAAAATGTCTTAAAATAATAGTATGCTAGTAATCATTGGATGAAATTATAAATAATTATTCATTAATTAAAAGAAAACTTCTTTAGTCAGAATGATTCTTTGGGTGTGGGATGCGGGAATCTTCCTTCCAGCATAATTTTGAGATCTCTGTGCAATAGTTGAGGGAAGAAGGTGGGGTGGATGAGAGGCTAAAAGATCTAAGGCAAAAATACATTTCCTATTTCTTCTTACTAAAAAACAAAGTGGTGAGTGCATAAATGTGATTGACACATGCATTTTTGATTCCAGAGATTTAGGAAGAATTTTTAGTACTAGAAAGAACGCATGCTAAAATAAACTAGAGAATGGCTTCTTGCCCTAGGTATGCCATTAATAAAAGATAAAACCTTGAAGAAGTTATTCAGCTTTTCTTTATGACAATTTTCTTATCATTAAAATGTGGCTGGAGGATCTAAGATTCTTTTCAGTCCTAGGAACTTAAAGAGGATATTTTAAGAAAATGGAAATATGACAACAGCATGGATAAGATTTTATTGAAACACATTTTGTAAAATTAGGAACATCAGCAACTGGTTTATAAAATCACTAATATGTTCTCTAAAATGATTAATTATACTTGAGTATTGATATAATAATGGGTAGATTTCGTGAATAAAATTGCCAAGTTTGTTCCCAACTGGTGTTCTTCTTTGAACAAAAAGGAAGGTCAAGTTG
This sequence comes from Lepus europaeus, assembly GCF_033115175.1. Lineage (NCBI taxonomy): Eukaryota > Metazoa > Chordata > Mammalia > Lagomorpha > Leporidae > Lepus > Lepus europaeus. The sequence goes on from NC_084828.1 coordinate 57,067,435, forward strand.
CTCTACATTTGACAAAACCTCAGTAATAGAAGGATTTTGAGTGGAAGAGATTAAAGATCATAGAGCTAATACTTGGTTATAAGTCACTGACTAATCTTTGATTCAAAGTGATATACTAAACCTAAGAAAAAATAAGACATAAAACAGTGACTCTGCCCTAAGCTGTATCCTTCTAGTAGACAAGGTGCCCTGGTCCTTTCCGTATTGTATTTTCAGAGCAGAGCTACCTTGTGTTTCATCAACTCATAAGGCTGTGGCTGTGTTCCAGACATCCCCACCTTCTTCTAAAAAGCAGTTATAAATCCACAGCCCACTAATGTATATGAATATACATTATACATTAGATTTATATATACAATATGACTCACTTCACCAACTAGGAATGGCAATCTATCACATCTCCTTTATTTTGCCAGTTAATCTTTTAAGCAACCATGTGTCCTTGTTACAAGAAGCCCAGCATCTCCTATTTTAATGCTCCTCATTTCTTACCACTCCAACTTCTTCAGGTGGTTTTCTCAGGAAAAAGGCTCTCAATCATTTTTCCAAGATAAGTGCAAATGTGCATTGGTCTTCTACTGATCATTTCTCATTGCCATGTGGTATCACTATCAAATATTCTTCCTGTCTCATTCCATAAAATGTTCATCACCTGGTGGTGATGCATTTATAGTCCAAGTCCTACAGTGACTGCCCTGCATTTTGTGGTTTCAAAAATTCATGGAAAATTTTCATTATCTTTTTAAAAATTTTAATTACTTTCATTTTATTTGAAAGTGTGTGTGTGTGAGAGAGAGAGAGAGAGAGAGAATCTTTCACATAACCACTCCCCAAATGCCTGCTACAACCAAGGCTGGGGCAGGCTGAATCCAGAAAACTGAAAGTCAACGAGTGTCCCATGTAGGTGGCCGGGACCCATGTCCTAAAGCCATGGTCTGCTGCCCTGTAACATACATGTAATCAGGAACCTGACCTCTAGTTAGGAATGGGACATAAACAAGGCAATATGGGATGCAGGCATCCCAAGTGGCACCATAACCATGAAACCCAAAAGTGACCTGAAATTATCTTTTAATTCCATTTTCCTACAGATTTTTAAAGATCCCCTCATATTTGAGTTCAAAATAGAGAGTGCCTAATTAAGATCCCAAATTCTGCAGTCTTGTGAGCTGGATTTGAATTTTAACTTTGTCTGTTTTAAGCTGTGTGACTTAAGCCAAGTTATATATTTTTCTGAACCTTAGTTTCTTCATCTATAAAATAAAGATAAGAATAGAGTTTATGTTCCATAGCTGTGTGAAAGTTAAGAGTCAGTGCATATCAAGTAGAGTACCCGGTGCCTACAACTTTTGTAGAAAATATGTGCTCCTCCTACAACTATGACTATTATTATTCCTATTAATAAAAGTAATCATTTCCAAAACTATAAAAATAGTCCAAGGTGGCTGTAGTATGGACTTTATTGTCTGCAGTATTTTCTGTTCAGGAAGAACTTGTGCCCGCCACATGCAAATTAGCCTATCTTCAGCCAACAGCTCTCCACAGCAAAGCATTTGACCTCTTGGTACATTTCTCCTAGAAAAATTTGCAGTTTATTAACAAATAGCTCATGGAAGAATAAATTTGAATGGTCAATACATATAATCTTAAAATTAGTCAGCAAAATGCAAATTAGATAAAAGTGAGATAGCTTACTATATGCAATGTATCTATTAAAATAAATTACAGTAACACCAGTCTGTGGTATTTGGGAGAAGAGGTGACTATTCTATGTTGTGGATCAGAGGGTACATAATCACAAAAAATTTGGTTTATACTGACCCTGATTGGTATGGATGGGACAAAGAAACTGTGATTTATTTATGAATAGAGTACTATAGAATTTTATAATGAATTTGTGTATATGAACATAGATACATCTGGAAAACATAATGTTGCATAAATAAAGCAAGTTGCTAACAGATATATAGAATGTGTCATTTATGCAATTCTGAAAACACACCATTGTGAACACACATAGAAATAATAAAAATAGTAAAACATACACTATAAAATTACAGACCAACATAAGGGTATTAGCTACTTATGGGCTGTGAGAGTGTTTGATAGTATGTAGAGTGAAGGGCTATAGATCTTTATAAATATTTTATTTTCTTTAAAAAATTTAAGACAGCATTTTAACATGTTAACATCTGGTACATATGTGCAATGAGGTCATGGTTATCTATTTTCATTCCTTTCTGTAAACATAAAATATTTAATAATGTGACTTAAGGTATTGAAAGTTTTAGAAAAACTAATACCTCTTTGAGCCTTTGGAATAATTAAAAAAACATTTTGGGAAGATTAAACTAGATTCTACTTCAAATGTTGTACCAAAGAAAATGCTCTACAGAGTATTTTTTCAACAAAAAGAAAAAAAAGGTAATTTGGTGATTATTTATTTGATCTTGGTAAGAAAAATTATCTCTGAGTATATAGACAAAAATTCTAGACAGAACAAACTTATACAAAATGAAAACAATTAACATTTTCTCAGTGAAATGTAAATCACCTGTATGTCCAAAACCTATATGCAAGTATAAATGAACTATTTAAAATGATATTCTTAAATATAAAGGATTTATAGACACAAGAGGTATAAAATCATTCCAGGAGAAAAAGTAAGATAAGGACATGAACAGATAATTTGCAAAATAATAAGTAACAATGAACAAAGTATGAAAGTGTTTAACACCAGGGTGTTCAATTTATTGTCTCTTGGCTCCAGATACATCCTTGAGTATCTGCTCTGTAATAATGGACAAGATTCTTTACATATTTTTCTTCTGCACTGAGCATGACATTGATCTTTGTCAGCAGAGGGTGCTGGAGGGACATTACCAGAGTATGAGACCTTACTTAGTGACTGGTGTGCTGTTTTGATTTTCTTACTAATGCTTCACGGTGGGTCTGCAGTACAGGAATGTGCGTACATACAGTGGTGCCATAATTCAATCATATGTCCATTATATGCACAAACTGAGCAATTTGATGGCCTTGGCATAGACATGGTAAACATCTTCAATGGTCCCCCTGATGCAAGCACTACAAAGACCAAACCTTGAGCCTGCAGAGTTACCCTTCCTCTCCTTTTTTGTATATCTACCCACCAACCTTGGCCACTTGGGTCCTAGAAGATTGTTTCTCATAGGCATCCATGAGCAACGTCATAGGTTCCTGGCCTGTACCAGCAGTAGTGTCTTGGTACTACTAACTCATATCTCCTCACCTCATGTGCCTTGGCCTACCTACTAGTTGACTACATCCTGCTTGTCCAGTGATTGAGGGCCAACTCTGGCCTAGGAAACCCAATGAACTTCTTTCTGTATTTTAATGGGCCTATGAAATTTAACATTGCATGGCAAAGAACTCAATATGAACATATGGTTGTTCCTTTGACTTATATAGTTATTCCTAAACTGTTTGTTTTATACCTGTCTTATTACAAAAAGAAAGGACTTGATATACAAAGCTTTAGTAAATTTGACTTAAGACATTTTTAAAACTGAAATTTAAGACTTTATAATGAGAAAACATAAATACTACCACTAATTTTCATTACAAGTTCTGCTTACTTACTTGTATTCTAATTATAATAAGCAGATAATGACTACTGTTGATATCAGCAATGAATCTTAGCTAAACATCATCTAAAATAAATGCCAAGGTCAATATGTGTTCATGAGACGATTGATCTTGTAAAGAGGCTAAGAGGTTGTTAATATCTCCATTATTGCACCCAATCTTCTGCAAAAGTTCTTTTTATAAAATATAGTTTTCAGGAAGTATGCCAGTATGGTTTATTCTGAAGGAGACACAGAAGACTGTTTTGAACCTGTTAGAATTTTGTGCTTGGAAGCTAAACAATAGTGTAGTTTAGAGGAAGTTCACAAATTCTTTCCGAAATCAATTTTTTAACGCAAGTTATATAAGTTTCATATTTTATATATATATATATATATATATATATTTACAAACAAAGTGAGGCTTTCCCTCCCTCCTGCCTACATTCCAACCCTTCCCCCCAAGTTGGATTCCCATTCTTAATTTTTACGATGATCTATTATCTGATTACTTAGTGATATTATAGTTAGCCTTATTCTAAGTAGAAGAGTTTAGCAAATAGTATGAAGACAAAGAAAATATAACAAAACTGAACAAAAGATTATTTCTCAGTGGAAGAGACAAGGGCTATAAATAATCATTCATTCTCCAAATGACTATTTTGCTCAAATACATTACATTTTAGGTTTTCTATTAGTTGCATCAGGTCAGGGAAAACATATGATATTTGCCTTTTGGGAACTGATCTATTTCACTAAGTATAATGGTTTCCAGTTGTGACCATCTTGTTGCAAAAATACATTTTTTATAGCTGAGTAGTACTCCATACACATACACACACACACACACACACATATATATATATACATACATATATATATATACACACACACACACCATAATTCCTTTATCCAATAAACAACTGATGAACATCTGGGTTGATTCATATCTTAGCTATTGTGAATTGAGCTGCATTGAACGTGGGGCATAGATATCTCTTTCATGTACTGTTCTGCTGGATCATATAGTAGATCTATATTCATATTTCTGAGGTATCTCCATACTGTCTCCCACAATGATTCCAGTTTACATTTCCACCAACAGTGGATCAGAGTACTTTTTTCCTACATCCTCACCAGCATTTGCTGTTTGTTGATTTCTGTATGAGACCCGTTTTAACTAGAGTGAGGTGGAACCTCATTGTGGTTTTGATTTGCATTTCCCTGATGGCTAGTGAGCATTTTCATAATTTTTGTTGGCTATTTGAATTTCCTCTCTTGAGAAATTCCTGTTTAATCCGTTGCCCATTTCTTTACTGGATTGTTTGTTTTGTTGTTCAATTTCTTGAGTTTTTTTAAATATATTCTCAATGTTATCCCTTTTTATGGCTTATTTATTTTGGTCCTTGAGTTTTTAGGTGGACTATGACTGGAGTTTATGCATGGTGTCAGCAGTTATAAAAAAGCTCTGGGAAGAACCCAGGATCAACAAGTTCAAGAATAAAAATAGAGAAAAATTGGGAAGAGACAAGTTTGTACACGATTGGAAAAAATTCTATAGGAAAGTATTTGAATAGGAGAATCTACATTAAAAATGGTATTGTTTGGCCCGCGCCACGGCTCACTTGGCTAATCCTCCACCTGCGGCATCAGCACCCTGGGTTCTAGTCCCAGCTGGGGTGCCGGATTCTGTCCTGGTTGCTCCTTTTCCAGTCCAGCTCTCCGCTGTGGCCCGGGAAGGCAGTGGAGGATGGCCCAAGTGCTTGGTCCCTGCACCCACTTGGGAGACCAGGAGGAAGCATCTGGCTCCTGGCTTGGATTGGCGCAGCATGCAAGCCATAGTGGCCATTTGGGGGTGAGCCAATGGAGGGAAGACTTCTATCTCTCTCTCTTTCACTGTCTAACTCTGCCTGTCAAAAAAATGGTATTGTTTCTATTGTTTCTTAGTTCAGTGATTCTGATACTTTAGTATGCATTAGAATTACATGGAAGGCTGTAGAGATACTACTGCATATTCAATGTCACACCTGCATATTCTGATTCAGTGGCTCTGGATGAGATCCACGAATATACATTTCTGACAACTTCCCAGTTGATGTTGCTGCTGCTACTTGTCAGAGATTCACACTTGAAGATCCACCACCTTAGTCCATGTGGCAATTTAGTGTATTATCTATGCTCATGGATACTGAAGCCAACTTCCTTGGGTCTTTGATCCTGCCACTCCCCAGTTATATAACCTTAAGTGAATTTTAAAATTCTCTGTGCCTCATTTTTCTTCTGGAAAATGGGGTTAAACATCCACATTTCAGTTAACTGAAATTATAGAATAAAGTTAGAAAAAGCTAACACAATGTCTACTACATTGTACATGTTCTTATTGTAGTTTAGTTGCCTAGACGTTATCATTAATTTAATACTGAGAATTTTACTACTGAAAAAATCTATTTTTTAAGATTTATTTTATTTATTTGAAAGGCAGAGTTACACAGAGAGAGGGATACACAAATAAACACACAGTGAGAAAAAGAGATATATCTCCCATCTTCTAGTGCTCATATCAAATGGCCACAATTATCGGGGCTGGGCCAGGCTGAAGCCAGGATCCTGGAACTCAATCCATGTCTCCTCCATGATGTTAGGGGCCCAAGTACTTGGACCTTCTTCTTCTGCTTTCTCTGGCACATTAGCAGGAAGCTGAATTGGAAGTGCAGCAGCCAGCACCCTTATAGGATGCCAGTGTCAGGGGCATCTGTTTAACTCATTGCATCACAATGCCTATCAACCAACTTCTTTGTTTTATAGATGTGACCCATTGTAGTGAATAAAGTTTGAGATTTTAGAATCAGGGAAACTCTATACTGCTACTTCTTGCCTTTAATTTTCTAATCTAAATAGTGGGGATACTGAATTCTCTCCTACATTGATTTTGAAGGATTGAATGTTATACACACACACATCCACAATCATTATATGCTATATATATATATATATATATATATATATAACATTATATGCTATTATATATAACATTTTATATATATGTAGCAATTAGCCTAAGTCAGTTAATATTAATTCTCTTACTTTTCACATCATTTCTTACTAGGCATTGCCAATTTCTTTTGCAGAAAGTGAAAAAAATAACTAAAAAGCTTCTGTATAGCAAAAGAAAGAGTCAACAGTAGAGCAAAGAGACAGTATATAGAATGGGAGAAAGTATTTGCAATCTGTACATCTGAAAAATGTTAATATACAGAATTCATAGGAGTTCATTCCCCTAAACAGCTAAAAGTCTAATAGAGTAGGCTAAAGATATGAATAGATATTTCTCAAAAGAAGACATGCAAATGGTCAATGAAAAATACCCAACTAATGAAAAAATGCCCAACTAATCATTATGAAAACACAAATCAAAACCACAATGAGATACCACCTCACTTCAGTTAGAATGACTATTATCAAAAAGACAAAAGATAGTAAATGCTGGTGATGATGTGGAGAAAACAGAACTGTTGGTGGAGATGTAAATTAATAGTCATTGTGGAAGACAATGTGAGGACTCCTCAGAAAACTAAACATAAAATTATCATATGATCCATATTATCCTGTGATTCATCCATCTCACCCCTGTGTATATGTCCAAGGGAAATGAAGTTATGCTGTCAAAGAAGTACATGAACTCAGCACTATTCACAATAGCTGAGAAATGAAAACAATCTAAGTGTCCATCCACTGATGAATAAAGAAAATGTGGTACACATACATAATGGAATATTGCTCAGTCAGAAAAAAGGTGAAAACTTCTGCAACAACATTGATTGAACTGGAGGTCATTATATTACGTGAAATAAGCCCAGCACAGAAAGGCAAGCATTTCCTGATCTTACTGTTAACTGTAATCTAAAAGACTTGATATCTTGGGATGAACATTTAGCCTAGTGATAAAGATGCCAGCATCCCACATCAGAGTACCTATATTAGGTGCCTGGGTTTGGCTCATGACTTCTACTTCCTACTAACACATACTCTGGGAGGCAGTGATGTTGGCCTGAGTACTTAGATCCCTTCCACCATGTGGGAAACCTGGATTGAGTTCTTGGCTCCTGGCACAGCTCCAGTCTTTGAGGGCATTTGGGGAATGAACTAGTGGTTGGCAATTCTCTTTCTTTCTCTCCTTCTGTTTCTCTGACTCTCAAATATAGATAAATAATAATTTAAAAGCTGACCACATAGACATTGAGAATAGAATAGTTATTACCAGAGACCTAAGAGAGTGTGAAATGCTGTATGTTCTATGACACTCAAGGCGGATATGGTTAACAATAATGCCTGGTATACTTCAAGGTAGTCTGAAGAGAGGGTTTTGAATGCACTTTTTATGAAGAAATAATTAAAGTTTCAGGTGATACAAATGCCAGTTACTCTGAATTGATTGTTATCCAGGCTATGCAAGAATCAAGTCATCAAATTTACCTCATAAATAACTACAAATATTTTGTGTCAAGCAAAAAGCAAGAAAAAAAAAACAGAAAAAGATTAATGACCGTTCATTTCGATGTTCTGACTGATTTTAACTCCAGGGATATATCATTTCACGGGACCCAAAAGACCCTATTCCCTTGAAGCTTATGTTCTATGGAAAGAAGCATTTTGATTTAGAATTATAAGCTAGAAAGACAGGATGTTATAACAGAATGGCAATATTAGGAATAACAAAGACTTATTTCTAGACTCTTCTGTTACTAATTTAATGCTGAACTTAAAGAAATCACTTATATATGCCTCAGTTAAGTGAGAAGGTTGACTAATTTGTTTCTAAAATTCTTCAGATTTCAACAATTCTTTCAATCTAAACCTTCTAAAATTTTGAAAATTTGATGTTGAAGATTGAAATTCCTTTGTGGGCCAGCCAGGTAATGAAGATGTATAAAATAGGGGCTGGCATTTTGCTAACCAGTTAAATGCCTGTGACTGATATCGGAGGACCTATATTTGATTACCAGCCCTGGTTTACAGTTGCAACTTCCTGCCAGTGTGTACCACAGCAGGCAATGTTGACAGCTTCATAATTGGGTTCCTGACATCCATGTGGTAGCCCAGATTGAATTCTCAGCTCTGTCTGTCGTGTGCATCTGGGGAGAGAACCAAAATATAGGATCTCTCTCTCTCTCTCTCTTTCCCTCTCTCCCTCTCTCTGGAAGGAAGGAAAGAAGAATGGAAGTGAGGAAGGAAGGGAGGAAGGGAAGAAGGGTATAGTATTATTGACTAGAGCTAGAAAGTAGTGAAGAGAAGGCAGTTAGGCAGTTAGGAGAGTTCATGCCTGTCTAATGACATTTATATTAAAACTTTTAAAAAACATTTTGCATTTAAAATAAAACATTTGCATGCTGGGTTATTCAACACTTGTTCAAAGTACTGGCCCTGGTTGAGCCATTGAAGAAATTATACATTTACATGTTTTAGTTTCTCTATTTTTAGAATAGGCTCAACAAATGTTAATCTTACTTAAGAAAAGCATAAAACCTTTGAGGTATTCATCTTCTAAATGTTTGTAATTGGTATGGGGAGAAAAATTGATAGTTACTTTTATATATGAAGAATAAGTTACTTCCATGGAACAGGATAGATTAACTCTATTAAAAATCATTCAACTGTTTGTCTCATTTCAATGCAAAATGAATTTATAGTGGATGTTGAGCAATGGCAAACCATATCTAGCCAAGGAATTTAAAGTCTGCTACAAAGAGTGAGTCTGTACCTTTTAGTTTGTGGTGTGAAGTAGTATGTTCCATATTGTGCTGCAAGTTACTGATATTTGTGAAACATATAAATCTTCCTACCTATGGATAATGAACAATGGAAGCGTGTCATACATGCATAGAGATTTTGACATTGACCTCATCAAAGAAGGAATGTCAATTGGAAGAATTACTGCAAGTGTCAGGGATCAGGAAAAGTGATAGTAGAAGAAAAGATCTTACTTATTAGGGGAATAATTTTGTCCTGAATATTTTTGGATACACTACTTTCCTGTACTTAAGCTTTTGGAAAAAGAGAAGAGAGGTTAAATATTTTTTGCATATTACTTTGATTTAAAAGTATATTTGTTTATGTTTTCACAAACAAAAATGAATTGGAGAGTGAGAATGTCAAATGATTTTTAGATGTATAAAAGATGAGTTGCTTAGCAGAAAAAAAATTACCTTGAAAACATCTACCAATCAAGAAGATCACTAATTTTAAAGATATTAGTATTTGACATCACTTTTGGATTTGTTGATAATATTTTTCCACTGAAATGTTAAATCTTTTGGAAACATATTAAAATTTTTATGTGTCAATAGTTAAATTGAACTCACAGGCCAGGAAGTGAATCTGTTTCTGATAAAAATCTCTTAATATTGACATTTTGTATGAAATATAGTTAAGTACACTAAACATACTTTCTATTTTGAAAACTATATATTTTGGTTTAGTTTACAGAATACTTGTTATTACATAAGCATGTTTTGTGAGTAATTAAAAAAAATTTCTGTGACCTTCCTTGAGATACACTGACATGCAATAAACTTCAAAAGTTCATGGAAAATGTGCATTGCCAAAAAAGTTATGCATGGCTTTCAAAATTTTTGTGCTCAAACGAACTCATGTTTTAATTCACTTCCCATAAACTTTTTGAAGTTACCCCTGTATTTAATATATTCAATTTAATAACATATGATAACATCTATATATATGCATTAAAATATCACCACAATCAGTGTAAAAAATCTTACACACACCAAAAAATATTTTTTTTGCTTTGTTGTAATTTCTCATTCTCAGCCTCTCTGATTCTCCTTCCCTCCCTTGCTGTACCTCTGGCATACCTGATTGGTTCTTTGCCATTTAGATTAGTTTACATTTTCTAGAAATTCATGTAAATAAAATCATACAGAATGTATTATTTTTGTCTGGCTTCTTTCACTCAACGTAATTATTTTGGAATCCATTTATGGTTTTGTTCAATTCTTCTTCTTCTTCTTCTTCTTCTTTTTTTTTGACAGGCAGAGTGGACAGTGAGAGAGAGAGAGAAAGAGAGAGAGAGAGAGAGAGAAAGGTCTTCCTTTTGCCGTTGGTTCATCCTCCAATGGCCACCACGGCCGGCGCACTGTGGCCGGTGCATCGCGCTGATCCGAAGCCGGGAGCCAGGTGCTTATCCTGGTCTCCCTTGCGGGTGCAGCGCCCAAGGTGCCATCCTCTACTGCCTTCCCGGGCCACAGCAGAGAGCTGGCCTGGAAGAGGGTCAACTGGGACAGAATCCGGTGCCCCGACCGGGACTAGAACCCAGTGTGCCGGCGCTGCAAGGTGGAGGATTAGCCTATTGAGCCACGGCGCCAGCCAGTTTTGCTCAATTCTATAGTCCATTTTTTAATTGCTCCATGCTAATTCATTGTATGGATATGCTAAATTTATTTATCCATTTGTCATTCAGTTTGTTTATGATTTTTGTTTATTACAAATATAACTGCTCTTGAATATGCCTTTACAGGTCATGATGTAGATCTTGGCTTTCATTACTAGTGGGCAAATAATTATGAACTGAATGACTAGATATAGTTATAGGTAAATTTTTAACTGAAAATAGTTTAACAAAGTGGTTGTGTCATATTAAACACATGGGCAGTTTGTGAAACTTCCAGTTGCTCCACGTCCTCACCGATAATTGGTATGATCTTTTTAATTTTAGTCATCCTAATAGTTATATAGTGGTAATGCTTTGTGGTTTTAATTTGCATTTCCCTGGTGACTAATGAAATTAAACATCTTTTTATATGATTATATTTTTTGTGAAAAAATTCTATCTTTAGTACACTTATTAGTAGAGATATTTATTCTCATTACTATATTTAGGAAATTATTTGTACATTTCAGATACAACTTCTTTATCAGATATGTAATTTAAAAATATTTCCTCCTGGTATACTTTTTAAAATTTATAAATATTTTACATTCTTGTTAATATAAATATAATAGATTTCTGGTATTTCATAAGAATATAACCATACTTCTGTCCTTTCTTTACTCCCTACCTACCTCAGTCTGCTTCCTTCCTTCCTTTCTTTTTTTATTTAATTTTTGGAATGACAGGCTCTCAGTCCATTCTATAACCACAGGCATATCTCACCACTTACCATAATACGCAACAAGTAAAATGTAGGAAGACCACAGTTCCACAGGAGTATAAACAATGGCTAAAAACAAGAATCATATCACAAAAAGTCCATTTCTTTTTTTTTATTTTTGACAGGCAGAGTGGAGAGTGAGAGAGAGAGACAGAGAGAAAGGTCTTCCTTTGCCGTTGGTTCACCCTCCAATGGCCTCTGCGGCAGGTGCGCTGCGGCCGGCACATTGCACTGATCCGAAGGCAGGAGCCAAGTGCTTTTCCTGGTCTCCCATGGGGTGCAGGGCCCAAGCACTTGGGCCATCCTCCACTGCACTCTCGGGCCATAGCAGAAAGCTGGCTTGGAAGAGGGGCAACCGGGACAGAATCCGGTGCCCCGACTGGGACTAGAACCCGGTGTGCTGGCGCTGCTAGGCGGAGGATTAGCCTGTTGAGCCATTTCATTCCTATAGATTATTTTTGTATTCTTTATTAACTGCCACATATCATAGAAAACATATGGGGACTGGCCGATTTCACTAATCATAATGGTTTCTAGTTTTATCCATTTTGTTGCAAAAGAAAGGCTTTCATTCCTTTTTATGGGTGAGTAGTTTTCCACAGTGTACATATACCACATTTTTTATTCAATCATCAATTGATGGATATCTGTATGGATTACATATATTAGCTATTGCAAACAGAGCTGCAATAAACATGGGGATAAAAAGAACTCTTTCATATTGTTGATTTGATTTCCTTTGGGTTAATTCCCTGGAGTGGGATGGCTGGGTCATATGATACATCTATTTTCAGGTTTCTGAGTAATCTCCACAGTCTTCCATTATGGTAGTACTAGCTTACATTTCCAGCAGTATACTAGGGTATCTTTTTCTCCACATCCTCACCCACATTTATGTTTTTTGATTTTTGGATGGTAGTCATTCTAACTGGAGTGCGGTGAAACTTCATTGTTGTTTTTATCTGCCTGATGGCAAGTGATCCTAAGCATCTTTTCATGTCTGAATTTCATTGGTTGAAAAATACTTGTTGGGAGCAGCGCTGTGTCGCGGTGGGTTAACGCCCTGGCCTGAAGTTCCGGCATTCCATATGGGCACCAGTTCAATTCCTGGCTGCTCCACTTCCTGTCCAGCTCTCTGCTATTGCCCAGGAAAGCAGCAGAAGAAGGCCCAAGTCCTTGGCCCCTGCACCCATGTGGGAGACCTGGAAGAAGCTCCTTGTTCCTGGCTTTGCATCAGTGCAGCTCCAGCAATTGCAGCCATTTCTGGAGTCAACCATTGGATGGAAGACTCTCTCTCTCTCTCTCTCTCTCTCTCTGCCTCTCCTCTCTCTGTGTAATTCTGATGTTCAAATAAATAAATAAGTCTTTAAAAGAAAAAGAAAAATACCTGTTCATGTCCTTTTCCCATTTCTTAACTGGATTGTTTGTTTTGTTGTTGAGTTTCTTTTATTTTTTTATACATCCTGGTTATTAATCATTTATCAGTTGAGTAGTTTACAAATATTTTCTACCATTCTGTTGGTTTCCTTTCACTTCATTGAGTGTTTCCTTTGCAGTGCAGAAGCTTCTTAGCTTGATGAAAGCCCATTTGCAATTTTTGCTTTTACTGCTTGTCCTTCTGGGATCTTTGTCAAGAAATCTTTGCCTATGCCAATGTCTTACAGCATTTCCCCATAGTTTTCCTCTAATAATTTGATGGAATCAGTTCATAGATTTAGATCTTTGATCCATTTTGAGTTGACTCTTGTACAAAGTGTAAGGTAGGGTCTTGTTTCATACTTCTGCACAAATAGATCCAAGTTTTCTAGCACTTGCTTAACTAACACCTAATTTATTAATTTTAATGAAGTCTAATTTGTCTATTTTATCTTCTAAGGATTTATACTTTAGTGTTATATTTAAGAAATTTCTGTCTAACATTTAGGTCTATGGATTATTTTGAGCTAATTTCATGTGATATATGGTTTCAGATTCATTTTTTCAAATGAATATGCAATAGTTTGAGTAATATTAGTTAAAATTACTCTTTTACTCTACTGAATTGTCTTTGAATTTGTGTTGAAGTTGGTTGCTCATATATGTAGTTCTTTACTCCTGTATTCTCTATTTATTCCATCAATCTGTTCATCTGTTTAAATATAAACCACATGGTTTTGATTAATGTTGCTGTATAATTAATATTGAAATCAGGCATCATATGTCCTTCACTTCTCATTTTTTCCAAGTTATTTTAGCTACTAAATATAGCCTACATAGCTATTTTTTTAAGATTTATTTATTTATTTTAAAAGCAGAGTGTCAGAAATAGATCTTTCCTTCACTGGCTCATTCTCCATATGCTTGAAAGAGCCCTGGCTGGGAACTTCATTCAGCTCTCTCAAATGAGTGAAGGAACACAAATACTTGGCCATGATTTGCTGCCTCCCATGTACATGAGTAGGAAGCTGTATGGTTTCAAATGTTTGCAGTTGGTTCTCTAGCTCACAATCATATTTAGAATTTCTACTGATATATGTGAATATTTAAGTTATTCCTTATTTTTTTATTTTATTTTTTATTTTTTTTTATTTTTGACAGGCAGAGTGGACAGTGAGAGAGAGACAGAGAGAAAGGTCTTCCTTTTGCCGTTGGTTCACCCTCCAATGGCTGCCGCAGTAGGTGCGCTGCGGCCGGCGCACCACGCTGATCTGATGGCAGGAGCCAGGTGCTTCTCCTGGTCTCCCATGGGGTGCAGGGCCCAAGGACTTGGGCCATCCTCCACTGCACTCCCTGGCCACAGCAGAGAGCTGGCTTGGAAGAGGGGCAACCAGGACAGGATCAGTGCCCCGACTGGGACTAGAACCCGGTGTGCTGGCGCCGCAAGGCGGAGGATTAGCCTAGTGAGCCGCGGTGCCGGCTTAAGTTATTCCTTATTAAGAAATATTATTTACTAGGATATTCTTAAAATGCAGAAAGAATCTTTATGTTAGATATTTGGTTAGTTTATTATCTTGATGTTTTTCATTTCAGTGAATTGTTATAAAATCTATTTAAATATTTTCACAACATATTTTGAGCCTCTTAAAATTGTGCCAATAGGATTAAAATATTAAAATAATCACCATTATTTTCAATAATTTGATAGTTAAAAATTCCAATAAAATTTCAGGATTTTCTCAAGTATTCTTTTTTTAAAAGATTTTTTATTTATTTATTTGAAAGGAAGAGTTACAGAGAGGCAGAAGCAGAGAGAGAGAGAGGCAGAGAGAGAGAGAGAGAGAGGTCTTTCATTCGCTGGTTCATTCCCCAGTTGGCCACGATGGCTAGAGCTGGGCCAATCCGAAGCCAGGAGATAGGAGCTTCTTCGCGTCTCCCACACAGGTTCTGGGGCCCAAGGACTTGGGTCTTCTTCCACTGCTTTCCCAGGCCATAGCAGAGAGCTGGATGGGAAGTGGATCAGCCAGGACTCAAACAAGTGCCCGTATTTGATGCCGGCTCTGTGGGTGGCAGCTTTACCTGCTACGTCACAGCACCAACCCCATCAAGTGTTCTTTTAGAAATTAATTAGTTTATACTGGGCAATCTCTTGTAAGTTTGAATAAATCATGCAAATGGATCAAAGTGCTTATTTTGCCAACATGATCACCCAACTAAAGTTATTAGTTATTAAAAAGAAAAGAAAGAGATGAAAAGAAAAATTAGCACTTACTATACAAGGCTCTGTTTTGTTAATCATGCCTAAAGTCATTGTATAAGTCATAATAATTCTTAAATATCTCCCATTTAAAATGAAGGAAGATTGAGTTGTAAGTAGAAAAAAGAACTTCATAATGTCAGTGAGTAAAAAGTAGATGCGAAATTATTTTTACATTTGTTGATCTGTTGTAAAATCACTTGCTTTCAGCCCCAGACCAAAATAGCTACCCATGAAGAGGTAGCTGGGACCACGACTGGGTAAAGCAGTCTGTTTTTGAAGAGCTAGTCATGCCAGGTCAGGCACACTATAAGTGAGCCTCAAGGACTTTCAAAGTCCTATACAAGGAAGAAACCATGTTTAATCTAACATAATTAGTATGTTCAATAATAAACTTTTGATCCTGATTCCCCTTCTTCTTCCTGCTCCAATGTTATCATGAGCAGATTCTGCGCAGTGAAGTGTGATAAGGGATTAGAAGAGCAAGGTGGGCAAACAAAGATGAAAGGTTTTTTTTTTTTTTTTTTTTTTGACAGAGTTACAGAGAGTGGTAGAGACAGAGAAAAAGGTCTTCCATCCACTGGTTCACTCCCCAAATGGCCACAATGGCTGGAGCTACGCTGATTCGAAGCCAGGAGCCAGGAGCTTCCTCCTGGTCTCCCATGTGGATGCAGGGGCTCAAGGACCTGGGCCATCCTCCACTGCCTTCCCAGGCCATAGCAGAGAGCTGGATGGGAAGAGGAGCATTCGGGACCAGAACTGGTGCCCACGTGGGATGCAGGCACTTCAGGCCAGGGCTTTAACCTGCTGCGAGATAAAAGTTCTAAGCCAGCTCTTTTCCTGAAGTGTCCTTACCTGGAGGAAGGGAGACGTCAGATTGAATATGTGGATTAATACATTATGCTGATAAATTAGCAAATTATGTGACTATATTAGATAGGGCTTTTGTTGCATGAAACCTAACAGAAAAGCTGTAGTTTTTTTTTTTTTAATCAAACACACAATCTAGTGATGGAGAAGATCAAATTTCCCTGGTTAATAGGGGAAAAATATTTACATCCTAATTTTTGATTTTCTGAATTTAGCTCATTCACACACATTCTTACCTTGTACAGAATTCTGAAATAGTTAGTATATGCTTTGAAAAGATTTTTAAAAGGTATTTAACTTAGTTTAGATGAAAATGCAAATGATTTAAGAATGAAAGAAAACAAATTGAAGATTCTACCTTCAAGTTCTTGAACATCATCCTGACTCCAACCTGTATCACTGTGTGTCCCTGAAACTATGCAGAATGTTGTTACTTTGGTGGAAGCTGCTTAGGCCAGTTTCTTTTTGTGCAATACCCTTTATTTGCATTTTTTGTTTGTTTATTACTCTATGCTTTTTGAAGGATTAATACTAACAATAATTTTAGAGACTTGAGCTAAACTATTTCTCCTTTGATTAAACAGCAGGACTTCATAAACATGTCTTTGGGACTGGCATGGTGGTGCAGTGGGTTCAGCTGTCACAGATGATGCAGGCATTTCCTTTTGGAGTGCTGGTTTCAGTCCTCAATGCTCTGTTTCATATCGAGCTTCCTGCAAATGCATCTGGGCAGGCAGCAGAAGCTAGTCCAAGTATTTTGACCCTTGACACCAGTGTGGAAGACCAGAATGGAGTTTCTGGCTCCTGGGTCCTAGCTTCTGCCTGGCCCAACCCAGACCATTGCCATCTTTTGAGGAGTAAGCTGACAGATCGAAGTTTGTTTCTCTCTCTCTCTCTCTCTGCCTTTTAAATAAATAAATGATTGAATCTTAAAAAATGTACCTGATAATGTTTTCAATTTTTCTTCTGGTCTTGCATTCATAGCTGTAGTTGGGAAACACATAGATTGCTTTTCTTTGAAACAGATGTGTCCAATAGATGTTCTGCTTTTATGGAAATGTTGTGTATTTGCACTGTCTGATGTGGTCAGCACTGTCCAAATGCTAGGGCACTTTAGAAAATTCATGGACAATTGAATTAAATGATAAAGTTATTTTGGTGTGAAAAATTTCAAAATTCAGGCAGTGTTTTCATGCATATATTTTCCACAATTTTTTTTTTTTTGGACAGAGTGGACAGTGAGAAAGAGACAGAGAGAAAGGTCTTCCTTTTGCCGTTGGTCCACCCTCCAATGGCCACCGCGGTAGGTACGCTGTGGCCGGCGCACCGCGCTGATCTGATGGCAAGAGCCAGGTGCTTATCCTGGTCTCCCATGGGGTGCAGGGCCCAAGCACTTGGGCCATCCTCCACTGCACTCCCTGGCCACAGCAGAGAGCTGGCCTGGAAGAGGGGCAACTGGGACAGGATCGGTGCCCCGACCGGGACTAGAACCCTGTGTGCCGGCGCCGCAAGGTGGAGGATTAGCCTAGTGAGCCGTGGCGCTGGCCTTTCCACAAATTTTTGAAGACCTTTTTCTGGATATGAACTAAGACATGGTTTGTGTAAATGAGGAATTGCTTAATTTGAATTTAATTTTAAATTAAGCTAAATTTAATTTAAAAGAGCCACAAATGGCTAGTGGCTCTTGTATTGGATGGTATAGCTCTAGAAAATACATTTATAAAACTGAGGAAACTTCTGGCTCCCATAAAGATCTTCATGGACTCCCTATTTTATTGCACTTCTTCATGTGTTTGAAAGAATATAACAGAAAGTAGAGTTCTTTCTCTATTTTAATTCTATGTCAAAGAGAAATTGAGCTTCCTGTGATCTTTTGCTGTGAGGTTTCCTTCCTTCTTTCATATTGGTGACCATGTTTCTGTGTTTCTGTGTGTAAGACATCTTTAAGCATCTTTTGCAGGGCAGGATGAGTGGCAACAAATTCTTTCAGTTTCTGTTTGCTATGAAAAGTCTTAATTTCACCTTCATTCACAAATGAGAGCTTTGCAGGATATAGTATTCTGGGCTGGCAGTTTTTCTCTCTTAGTACCTGGGCTATGTCTCGCCATTCCCTTCTAGCTTGTAGGGTTTCTGATGAGACGTCTGCTGTGAGTCTAATTGGAGATCCTCTAAGAGTGATCTGACGTTTCTCTCTTGCACCTTTTAGGATCTTTTCTTTATGTTTCACTGTGGTGAGTTTGATTACAACATGTCGTGGTGAGGATCTCTTTTGGTCATGTTTATTAGGGGTTCTATAAGCTTCCTGTACTAAGATGCCTCTGTCCTTCTCCAAACCTGGGAAATTTTCTGCTAGTATCTCACTGAAAATGCCTTCTAATCCTTTCTCCTTCTCCATGCCTTCAGGAACTCCTAGAACCCGAATGTTGGGTTTTTTAATAGTATCCTGTAGATTCCCGACAATATTTTTTAGATTTCTAATTTCTTCTTCTTTTCTTTGGTTTGCCTGTTTCCTTTCCTGTTTTCTGTCTTCTAAGTCTGATATTCTCTCTTCTGCTTCGCCCATTCTGTTTTTAAGGCTCTCTAATGTGTTTGTCATTTGATCTATTGAACTCTTCATTTCATTATGATTTCTAGTAACTATCAGAGTTTCTTGTTCCACTAGTTGTTTCATTTCATTTTGATTCCTCCTTAATATTTCACTTTCACGAGAGAGATTTTCTATCTTGTCCATTAAGGATTTCTGTAGTTCAAGAATTTGTTTTTGAGAACTTGTTAATGTTCTTATCAAATTTTTGAGATCCGCTTCTTGCATTTCTTCGATCTCATCATCTTCATAATCTTGAATTGGGGTGTCTTTTTCATTTGGGGGCGTCATAGTTTCTTCCTTGTTCTTGTTAGCTTGGTTTTTGCGTTTGTTGTTTGGCATGTTGGAGATATTTGGTTTCTTCACTGTGGTGTTTTTTCTTGTTACACTATGGCTCTATATTAAGTGGACTGTCTGCTTTCAGTGGAGCCTTAGAGGCTTGAGATGAGTGTGGACTGAGAGCTGTGTTTGGTTCCTCAGGGTTGAGGGTGTGTCAAGGATGACACTCCCAGGTTAGGTGTGGTAAATCTCTCTTTCTTTTTTTGATTTAAAAGGGAATTAATTCCGCACAGCTGAACGTAATTGGAGGTAGTTAGCAGGCAAATGATATACCCACAGGAGCCAGAGATTGGAAGCTCTTTCCCAAGGACCACACAGGGAATCTCTGCTGCCCTCAGTGTGGGCTCCAATTCTCCTGCAGTCTCCCACTGGGTTGCCAAGTTAGATGCTAATCTCCTGTTATTTCACCCCTCCCCCCAGAGTCAGGTGTTTCTGCTAGGCTCAGGGCTGGTGCAGACCTGAGGTCGCCCTGCTTATGACGTATGTCCAAAATGGCGCCTGCTCTGTCTTGCTCGCCTTTGAGAGGTGAACGGAGAGAGAGAAACTTGTGTCCGTATCGGTCACTTTTTTTATTTTTTTTCTCTCTCTTCTAGTTAGCCTGGTGAA
Organism: Lepus europaeus; assembly: GCF_033115175.1. NCBI lineage: Eukaryota > Metazoa > Chordata > Mammalia > Lagomorpha > Leporidae > Lepus > Lepus europaeus. The sequence continues at coordinate 57,087,277 of NC_084828.1, forward strand.
CTTTTCCCCACGGAGTTTCAAGCCTCGTTCCCTCTAGCCTCCTCTTTCCGCTTGCCTGCTGGTATCTCGGGCTATGGAGGTTCGGCTCACCTCGCGTTCCAGCGCTGGTGCGTTGAGTCTGCCGCTGGTGTCCCGAACTTGGGCTCCCACGCTCTCCACGCAGGTCCACTGTGAATCACTAGTTCCGGAAGAGTTTCCTCTGCTGTTTCATCCCCTACTCTTCCTTGACCCTGCAGTATCTCCACTTATATTAAACTTTCTCTCCCCCCGGACTAAGTGTGCTCCCTGCCTATTCTACCATCTTGCCGCCTCCCTCTATTTTTAAATCATTCTTAAACAAATAAGAAAGCCTCAGCATAGAGAAGAAATGCATTTGTAAAAGCTCAATATTTCAGGCCAAAAGTGTCCATTTATCTTCAGTAATACCCAGCTGTGAAATGTTGTCGCTGTTGGCTTTAAATGAAGTCTCAATTTCCATGCTTCAGAGACGATATCGATGCACATTAACAGTGTGTGCAGCGCAAGAGAACACCACATGTATTGAGGTCTGTGCTTAAACAGTCCCGCCTCAGGAGCCTTGCCGATTCTCTGAGTATCTTTTTAAGCACTCTACTATCTGTTCTCTGAGAAGAACAGATGCATCTTTCCATATAGTGCAATCAGCATGATTCTGGAGATGGACTATATTCATGTTTCTTTCACAGTACTCAGTATATCCTTGGCACTTAAACCAGTCTTCTCAACAGCCAGTACCTCTTTTTAAAAAACTGCTGCTATTTTGGCTCTTTGAAATCAGCAATTATTGAGTTTTCTTTCTTTTTTTAACTTTTATTTAATGAATATAAATTTCCAGTGTACAGCTTATGGATTACAATGGCTTCCCCCTCCCACAACTTCCCTCCCACCCGCAACCCTCCCCTCTCCCGCTCCCTGTCCCCTTCCATTTGCATCAAGATTAATTTTCAATTCTCTTTATATACAGAAGATCAATTTAGTATAAAGATTTCAACAGTTTGCACCCACATAGAAACACAAAGGGAAACATACTGTTTGAGTACTAGTTATAGCATCAAATCACAATGTACAGCACATTAAGGACAGAGATCCCACATGAGGAGCAAGTGCACAGTGGCTCCTGTTGTTGACCCAACAAATTGACACTCTAGTTTATGGCACCAGTAACCACCCTAGGCTGTCGTCATGAGTTGCCAAGGCTATGGAAGCCTTCCAAGTTTGCCGACTCTGATCATATTTAGACAAGGTCATAAAAGACAGAGTGAGGATAGTAACCAATGATCCTAAGAGTGGCATTTACCAGGTTTGAACAATTATACAGCATTATTTTTCTTTTGACTGAAATTCTTCTTTGATTGGTTATAATCCTTTTCAAAGCAATGGCTTAATATGTACTGACATTTCTGTTTTTAAAACTTGATTTTCAGAAGTTTCAATCTTTGTGAGGAAAATGGTTGTTTGCACATCTTTGAAACAAGACAATGATTTTAAATTAAAGCAAATATTTTGGCTTACAGTGTTGTCTTTCTTACAGAAATAATGTGCATCTGATACCATGGAGAGGAGCATGAGAAAAAATGCCCATGCAAGCATATATAACTTATTGGATATATTGCACATGCATACACATGCAACCTTACAAATCAATTTTACTCAGCACATGAAAACAACAACTGAATTATAATGTGCTTATGTAGTTAATGGGAATGCAACTATGTATTAGGAAGTATTTGGTTTCATATACAACATAAAATTTGGAAAACACTTTAGATGATAGAAAATTTATTTCACTAAAATTACTGCCTTTCTGTTTTCTTAGAGGTCACCTATTCAAATTCTTCACAAGCTATCAGCTTTGCTACAGCAGGTGTCTTGATAGGTTTAAATCTTCATTTTGGTATTTGTAGCAATACAGAATGTACTACCTATAGAATTGTATTGTCATCTAGCTACAATTCTGGGAGGGTATCGATATAATAGTCGGATTTCCCTCCCTGTAGCATGCATTCATTGACCTCATTTTTGCCTATTTTAATAAGTTTATTTTATATAAAAGATCTGCATATTAAGGATCAAAAATATCTTTACAACGAAGGAAAAACAATTCTTAAACATGAAATTATAAGTATTATATATGCTTAATTCATGCAAATTTCTAAAATTATTAATGACCTAACTGTCAATAAACAATATAATTGAAGGTTATACCTTGCTAGGCAAAATTATACTTATGAATACTTTAATTTGCCACATGGATAAATAGTTGAAGATTATTAATTTTTGTAATAATTTTTCATAAAACATAGGTTCATTATAGAGGGAGTGTTATAGAAAGATTGACTAACAAGTACAAAGTTATAGCTATATAGGATTGAGTAGTTCTGAAGATCCATTGCACATTAGAGTGATTACAGATAATGTCAATGTACATATTTTTCAGTTAAAAAAACAAACTAGAAAATAGCATTTTGGTTATTTTCAATATAAAGAAATATTAAATGTTTGAAGAGATAAATATATTTACCCATATTGGATATTATTCAATGCATACATATACTGAATCATCACATAGTACTCCATAAATATGTATGATTTTTATATTTCTTCAATATTTAAACTAAGAAATGAAATGAAGGAATATGTATTTTAATTGGAAAATGTTAATAAAGGAAAAATTAAAGTTGGAGCAAAGCTTAAACAAGTCTCCTAAAAGCCAAAGGAATGTTATTTCCAGTATGAACTAATATGTAACAAACTTTCTAGAAATTTTTGATTCCACTTCCAACCAAGACAGACTCTGGGAGGCAGTAGTGAAAGCTCAAGTAATTGGGTTCCTGCCACCCTCCCTAGAAACCTGCATTATGATCCAGGCCTGGAATTGTGGACACTGGGGGAGTGAACCAGTGGATGGGAGCTCTCTCTCCCCCTTGTGTCTGCTTGTCTCTTCCTCTCTCAAACAAAATGGAAAAAACAATTAAAAATTTAAAGAATTAAGGATGAGATGATATAGAAGATGCAGTCTACAAAGAATTGATAGTGCAGAATTTTTCTTATTTATGCCCTAGTTGAAATTGTCCATTTATAAACTTCTGATTCCTTTGGGCAGTGTTTCCATAATTTTTTTTGTAAAGCATTAATGATTTCATCATTGTTACATCCAAGCTAGTTGATAATTAACATAATAATAGATATCACAAAATATATCTTAATTTCATCAGCTCATTGAAGAATTGAAGTTGCACTCAAAAATATTGCACCCATATCAGTAGCAAACAAAAATAGAACTTCCAATGGAAATGTTATTTTATTTTAAGGTTGTATTTATTTGTTAATTATTTGAAAGAGAAAGAGCTATCTCTTGTCCACTGATTTACTTCCCAAATGCCCACAACAGCTGGGGCTGAGCCAGGGCAAAGCCAGGAATAAGACACTCAATCCAAGTGCCCCACATGGGTGGCAGAGACCTGATTTCTAGAGTGATGGCTATCTATAAAGGTGCACATTAGCAGGAAGGTGGAATTGGAATTAGAGCCAGGACTTGATCCCAAGCACTCCGATATGGGATGCAAGCGTCCCAAGTGGTTTCTAAAGTACTGCACCAAACATACATCTAAATGAAAATTTTAAACAAGTAGAATCAAGATCTGAGAATATTCTTAAACAATTTATAACAGGAGATGAAACATGGCTTTACCAGTACAATCCTGGAACAAAGTAGAATCAAAGCGATGGCTACAAAGAGGTAGAAATGATTGGGTGAAAGCAAAAATGGACTAGTCAAGATCAAAGATCTTGGCAGCAGGTTTTTTTGTTCGTTTGTTCTTTTTCTTTTATTATGTTTAAGGCATTTTGTTTTATAAACTTTCTGAGAGGCCAAAAAATAATCACATTTAATGATTAGGAGAGTCTTTTGTGATAGCCAAAATTTTAGCAGAAAAAACATCTGGGAAACTTCATTAAGGAGTCCTCCACCACAACACTGTTCCTGATTATTCTTCTTCTCAAATAATGGCAATTTTATGAGAGTTTCAAAGGAACATCACTAGAAACCCACTTTATGAAATTGATTTGGCTCCTTCTGACTGCTTTTTGTTTCCTAATTTTAAAAAGTCTTTGAAGGGCACCCATTTTCCTCCAGTTAATAATGTAAAAAAGAAAGGGATGTGTATTTGGCACAGTAGTTATGCTTCTGCTTGAGATGCCCACATTCCATGGCAGAATGCTTGGGTCTACTATCCATTTCAACTTCCTACTAATGCAGACCCTGGGAAGCAGCAGGTGATGGCTCAAGTAATTGAGTCCTTGCCACTCATGTGGGTGACTCAGTCTGAGAACTCAGTTCCTGGATTCAACCTGACCCAGCCTCAGCTGTTGTAGGCATTTGGGGAGTGAACCTGTGGATGGGAAATCAAAGTGTCCCCCACTTTAAATAAAAATAAGTAAATAAAAATTTTAAATAATGGTAAAAGGACTTAATTGACCCATACTTCAATTCCCAGGACCCTCAGTTCTTTAGGGATGGACAAAAAGGCTGTTATTATTGCTTACAAAAGTGTCTTGAACTTGATGGAACTTAGGTTGAGAAGTAGTGTGTATTTTCAATTATATATTTTAATTCCGTTTCCATGAACATTTTGAGGTACTCTTGAAAATCTAAAGAAATAGAAAGACATCCCTGTCCGTGAATCAAAACATTATATTGTAAATATGGCAATAATCCCCAAATTGCCCTACAGATTCAACGTAATCCCTGTTAAAATTCAAGCTAATTTCTCTGAAGACATTGAAAAGCTCACAACCCATATAGAAATTTAGGGGATACAGAATAGCCAAATAAATCTTGGGAAGAATCGTGATGGGGGACTCACACTTCCTGATTTCAAAACTTACTCTAAGGCTACAGTAATCAAGAGACTGTCATACTGGTATAAGAAATTCCAATAAAAATACCATGACAATTTAATGGAGAAAGAAAAGTATTCTGAGCACATGGTGCTAGGACAGATATATATATATATATATATATATATATATATATATATATATATACACATGAACAACAACAAAGAAAGAAGTTGAAATGCTATGTCATATCATATACAATGTTAACACAAAGTGTAACAAAGACCAAAAGCTGCAAATATAAAACTTTTAGAAGAAAACACAAGTATAAACCTTTTTAATTTTGGATTAGGCAATGATTTCATAGATCTGATACAGAAGCAAAAACAACCAAAGAAAATATTAACTGTACATCATCAAAATTTAAATCCTGTGTGTTTCAAAGGACATCAACAAGGAAACAAAAAGACAACTCATAGTCTGGCACAAAAATATTGACAAATCATGTGTCTGGTATTTGTATCCATAGTAAACAAATAACTCAACAATAAAAGTCAAATAACCCAATTAAAATGGCAAAAGATTTGATAAAACACATAAGTGGCCAATAACCATATTAAAATACTTAATATTAGTCAATTAAAAAAATCAAAGTCAAAATCACAATGGAATTTTACATCACATCAACTAATTAGGTTAGAATAAAAAAGCTAGTAACAGATGTATAGGATATGAAGAAAACGAAGCACCCGTTTACTACTAGTAATGAATGTAAAATAGTAAAGCCACTCTGGACAATAGTTTTTCAGTTCCCTAAAAGTTTAACCAGAGTGTTATGAGATTGCCCTTCACTTCTGCTCTTAAATAAATACCTATAATAAATGAAATCACTTCTACACATAAACTTGTACATATATATATATCCCAAAGTGGGAGCAACCCGAAGTATCTATCAACTGATATTTGTATAAAATGTTGTATAATTTCATTTATTGAAAAGTTCTAGAAATGACAGATCTATACAGACAGAAAGTAGATTAGCATCCCTAGGAGCTGGGAGAGGGAAGAATGGGGGTGACTGCTAATGAGTCCACAGTTTCTTTTAAAAAGATGAAGTTCTAAACATAGATAGCAGTGATATTTGCACCCCTCTGTGTGAATATAGTAAAAATCACTGAAAATATACTTTAAGTTACACTTTAGGTAGGCAAATTATATAGTGCATTTTATCTCAGTATAGCTGTTATGAAAAATAAAAGAAAATTGTACTTTGTTTAAAACACTGAATTAGATGTGAACATTCAGCCTAGTGGTTAAAACCCTGGTTACAAAGTCTGCATCCCACATCAGATCACCTGAGTTTGATACCTGGCTCTGGATACTGATTCCTGCTTCCTGCTAATGAGGACCCTGGGAGGCAGCAGTGGTGGCTCAACAGGTTGGATTCCTGCTACCTGCATGGGAGACCTGAACTGAATTCCCAGCTCCCAAATCTAGCACTCCGTGCCACCCCACCCCTGCCCAGCTCCTGACACTACCACTTATACCCAACCCTGGCCATAGAAGGCATTTCTGGAGTGAACAGGGCATAGGAGCCCTGTCTGTCTGTGTGTCTTTATCTCTCTTACTTTCAAATAAATAAATAAAAATTATAAAACAAAAGCTTCTGGGATAGAAAGAGAATGTTGCCTGTAAAGAAATATTTAGAAGATTCATGAAAATAGGCAACAAGTATTGACAAGTATCATGATGCAATTAGTAGACCAGGGATCTTCATAAAATAGCTGCAAAAATACCCAATGCAATATTTGCAAATCAAATCCATACATATATGTGAACAAATAAATCTTTTCTTAAAATCCTTTTTCATGATTGTTGTAGCCTCAATTTAAGTCCTTTGTCATAGAATGTGTTGCAAATACATTTTCCAGTCTATGCTTTACACATATTTTTTTAGTGGTGTTTCTCAAAAGCACAAAGTTTTTGAGTACTCTGTATTCAGCAGAACAGCTCATGTTTCCCTCACATATTTTGCCTATATGTAGCCTATAGATTCCCAGATTTTCAATGGGTCCTGCCAAGTGTGGTGCAGCAGCTTCCTACATTTCTCAAAGCAGAACAGTTTTGTGGATGTACAAGTACGTTCTGATAGGGACCCCCTTACAGAAAGGCCCCATGCTTGGTTAGAAACTCTGCTGCTGCTCTCCTGAAAGTCTTCATACTTTAATCTTTGAAACTGTGTTTTGTAAGAGAAGTTTGAGGAGGAAATGAAGCATGCACAGGAGCGATCAATAATGAAATAAGACTAAATAAAAGAAGAGCAGCAGTTTTTTAAACATGGTAGAAAATTCTGATGCAGATCGCTTTTGAATTGAGATGGCTAGTGGTTTTATTTCTACAGGCTGAGCCATCGTTCAACAGGTGTATTTTCATTCTGGAATTTCTGGTTTTCCCAAATTTTTTAAGTATTTTCACTGTTTTGGTGGCACTGCTCTTCTGAAAATTATAAAGCAGGGCTTCACATTTCATGTGCTCTATAAAAGCATTTCCATGTTGTAAACAAACTGCACACTCACTCAGAGACCATTTGTTCATAGTCATTTTGTAATAAAAATTGATGATTTTGATTTGTAAAAATGGTACACATTGATTGCTTTAGGAAAAGAATACTTAAGTATTTAAAACAAAAAAAGGCACCGTCTCCTAATTCTGCTTTGTGGAAGGAGCCACTGTGAATGGCTCAATATCTCCTTTTGGAATTCATCTCTGTGTGTATATCTTACTTGATTAGATTCCAGGTGTCCAGCCATGGGGATTTATCTGTATCTGCTGTACTGATGTATGTCCTACCATCTTTTTGAAAACCAAAACGAAATCCAAATCTGTTGTTTCTAATTTTTAAAAAATGTAAATCTGTAATGAAAAAATGTTTATTTTAAAGCATCATTTATACTACTAAAGGCATAAAATGACATAAAGGACCTAAGAATATGAAATGGATGCATTTTGTTTGAATTATTGGCTGTCAGGAAATCCAAGCACCCTGCTTCTGCATAATATCAAGAATAGCATTCCTCTTTGCTTACTAGCTTAGAATTATGCTTTAGGCTAATTCAGCAAATCTGAAAACAAAAGTTCTGCTGTAATGTTCTTAATACTAAGGAGGATAATGATAATGGTAATCATGTGTTTACTTTGATTATTACAAATGCAAGTTGTTAAAAGATAGGCCCCAACTTCTTCTTTCTTTCTTGAATTCATGCCTTAGGGCAAAAGATCAGACATTCTCTGCAGAGTTGCCCTAACAATATTCAATGAGCAATAGGAAAAGTTTAGTTTTATGTGCCTAAGGCTTACCACTTTTACTGAGAAACAAGATTAGAAGGATTCAGCCTAAAAGGTGTTCTTTAGGACTTCTGTACAAGCTCACATTCCACTCCAAGACTCTCATTAAGGTTGCCATTGTGATACATGCCTGGAAGCAGAGGATTGACAGTTGCTTTGATTCCAATGGTTGACAGTTCTGCTTTTGGCATTTTTGATGGTGTTGCTTTAACATTCAGCACAATACCTTCCAGATCTACCTGTCATCACTCATCTGTAGACTGCAGGTCTCTCCACTAGGCCCTGACAGTACACTTCTTTTAACCACTGCCCCTTCCCTCTTTCTTCCCCATCCTGGCTTAGGCCATTATCTCTAGCCTTACATTGTATCAAGGAGTCCAAGAAGGTTTTTGTTCGTTCTGTTTGGAAGCTCGATATGCTTTTTCTGACATAAGTCTGAAATCTTGATGGCTTTGCAAGCTTCCCTGTCGTTCCTGTGTGTTAGTTTGGGTTCCTCTGAGGAATTCTGCCTTCTTTCTGGCACTTCTTTCTCATTTTTTTTCTTAGCTTCTCTGAATCCAGAGTCTACCTTTAGACGCTGAACTATTAATTGTTCTGTAATAAAAAAACAAATTCAAAGTTACCTAAGGAGAGACTTTAGTGCAAGTGGGGAAAGAGATTTTGCAGTAGAGGAAGTGAGACTATAATAATAGTGACAATGCTTGGGCCATGAGATCTATATGAATCTCAAAAGTTGGTCCAAAAAATTCTTGGCTTTTAGGGGGAAGAATAAACAAGGCCAGAAAGAAGTATGTGTGGTGAAATGGCATCAGTGAGACCAGAAAAAGTTTCAAATTTGAAGTTAGCATGCTTTCAGGATGGAGCATTAAGGAGATGCTCTATGTTGCTCAGGCTGAGTGTGCGTCAAAAGTTAAGGGCCTGCAGGAAAGAGAGAAACTTTACATATGGGGAAAAACAGTCAACTGCTTTTCATTTGTAGAACTAAAAATAGTAATTTGCAGGTTCTATGTCTGTACTTCTTACAGGTAGACAGGAGTGGTTATCTAAGTCTTACCTAAGAGGTATAGGGAGGGAGGTTTCTCTGCAGTAACACATTTCTAGAATGAAAAAAAAAATGAAGGGGATATTTTTGAAATATTACTCTTTCCCAGAATTACAGGGTTCAGGCAAAATACACTATTGTCATTGGTTATCATTACTTTTTTGTCACTTAATCCAATTGCTCTTTTGAGGAATGTGGTTTCTGATATCTTCAACCTGCACTCTAGATCAAATAGCTTTTTTTTTTTTTTTTTTGACAGGCAGAGTTAGACAGTGAGAGAGAGAGAGAGAGAGAGAGAAAGGTCTTCCTTTTTCTGTTGGTTTACCCTCCAAATGGCCGCCATGGCTGGCTGGTGCTGCGCCGATCCGAAGCCAGGAGCCAGGTGCTTCCTCCTGGTCTCCCATGCAGGTGCAGGGCCCAAGCAGTTGGGCCATCCTCCACTGCCTTCCCGAGCCACAGCAGAGAGCTGGACAGGAAGAGGAGCAACCAGGACAGAATCCGGCGCCCCGACCGGGACTAGAACCCGGTGTGCCGGCACCACAGGCGGAGGATTAGCCAAATGAGCCACGGTGCTGGCTAGTCAAATAGCTTTATCCTTAGCTGTCTCAGTTCTCATGTCACATAAAGTCTTTTCCTTTAATATTTTTATTGTTATTATTTTAAAAATACATTTTTTAAACTTGTCAAAGCTAGCAAAAGAGTGTCAAAGAAAATGAAGTTGACTCCACTGGAGCCATATTGTTATCCAGGGCACTAATAATCTAAATTAAGTTTTTACTTCCACTCTAGCCTTATTTTCATCTGAGGAACTGGATGGCTTCAGGGCCGAAATTCCTCCCGAGGTGAACTGGTTTAAACTGGGGAGATCCAAGATGGCTGCCCCATGACCTCAAGCAGACTTAAAGCCTCATTAGAAACGTGTTGGCCGTAGTGGCCACTTGGGGGGTGAACCCATGGAAAAAGGAAGACCTTTCTCTCTGTCTCTCTATCTTACTGTCTAACTATGCCTGTCCAAAAAAAAAAAAAAAAAGCCTCATTAGAATTGTGCTAAAAATCATTTCTCTGGTGCCATGATAGTTGCCAATTGTTATGACAACCAATGGAAGAGACCATAGAAGGATAAAAAGAATGCAGCTCTCTGATTCTGAGGATTACACTGCTCCCTTCCAGGAAAATCCACAATTACTTGTCCCACTGATGAGCGTATTCTTTCCCTCATATCTATGCCCTACATCCATGACTCTTTATCCCCCAGCACATTGAGGAGCTGATTTGTGAGCTAGGATTCCACTTCTCTATTCTTTGGTCACTGAATAATACTTGTGTGATTGATGCTCTGTTTTCATCTTGTTGTTGGCTTCATGACATTGAACAAATCATTGACCTGATTTAGGGGTTCCATGCTCCTAAAATGGGGGCTAACATTGTAAACTGAGAGTTCAGTGAGTGACTCTCGAGGTGGCAATCCAGAGTAAAGTGAGAAAGAGCAGGGCAGGAAAATAATCCCTTTTATTTTTATATGTTTATGTGAAAGTTTCAAATAATTACATTTTTTTGGAAAATAGTTTTTGTATAAAAATGTTACCCACATAGACAATACAGTGTATAAGGAGTTAATAGTGAAAAGTGACTGGCTATGATCATTCACTCTCTTCTTTTAGATCCACTATCCAGAGACAACACTGTTTACTCTTTCACTTACTGTTCTGTTAATTACTCCCATATCTTTTATTAATGTGCTAATGAAAACTTTTCTTTCTTTACCAATCTGGTGTTTAGTAATTCCCTGTTAGGCTAGCACTACCTATTCCCTCTATTTCATTCATATGATATACTGCAACTTTTAACCAAAGTGATAAATAGGATAAATATATTGCTATGATTATTTAAATATTTTTACTGAAAAGTGATATATTATTGTATTTATTTTCCTGAGTATGTCTTGCTTTTTTCCTGAATTTCACAATTAACTTTATTTCCTTACAGCTTTTCTTTTTTTAACCATAGATTCAAGTCCTCATTATGTCTGATATTTCATCTTAGACACATTTTTTGTTCATGATCCTAGAATTTTTTCTGCCCTTTTACAATCCACATCAATGAACTTCATACAGGCTGCATAACTGATGTATAGTTTTTTCTCTATTTTTTTCTGGCTTAGAGCCAGTATTTCCTTGCTTTTGTCTTTCTTGGTTTATTTCCACCTTTTTCAAACGTCACATTTTAAGTAACTTCTGTGAAGAGGTGGTTGGGAAGTACATTTTTTGAGTTTGAAAATGTCTTCTTTCGATTCTTTTATGTAATCAACAGTCAGGATAGGTGTAGAGGTCTAGGCTACAAATCATTTTTCTTTATAACTTTGAAGGCACTGCTTCAAAGCAACATCTTTCCAGCATTCATTGTTGCTATTGAAAACACTACTGTAATTTTCTTACTGTTTCTGTAGTGATGGTCTGTTTTTCCTTTGGATTCCTTTAAAATCTTCTCTTTATACTTAGTGTTCTAATATTTCACTTAAATTTGCATAGGTTTTCATTCATTTTTGCAAGGCCCTTGATAGATCTTTTGGTTGTAAATATTGTTTCTGTAATAACTTCATTTGCTCTTTTTCTTTTGAATCATTTTCTCCTTCAAAGTCTTCTTAATCAGATATTAAGTTTCCTGGATTAATCATCTATGTCTTTTAACAAAAAGCCATCATATTGACTCCTTTTCTTATTGTTTGATTCAACAACATTTTGTTGCCTTTTTTGATATAATTGGGGTGTTGCATATTTTTATGTATAAGAAATTGTATACTTTCCTATGTTATTTGTAGTTGCGATGGTTTTATTTGTCCAAATATATTAGTGTTTTTTTAAGAGTTGTTTATTTTGACAGTCAGAGAGAAGAGAGAATGAGAGAGAAATATTCCATTCACTGCTTCACTCCCCGTGTGGCTGCACTGGCCAACACTGGGTCAGGCTGAAGCCAGGAGTCAAGAGCTTCATCTGGGTCTCCCATGTGGGTGACGGGAGCACAAGCACTTGGACCATCTTTTACTGTTTTTCCCAGGCCATTAACTGGGAGCTGGATTGAAAGGAAAGCAGCCTGGACACAAACTGGAGCCCATATAGGATGCTGGCATTGCAGGTGGCTGCTTTACAGGCTGTACACAACACTGGCCTCAATTAGTATTTTTTTTTTTGCAGTATTTTTTTTTCTTTTGACAGGCAGAGTGGATAGTGAGAGAGAGAGACAGAGAGAAAGGTCTTCCTTTTTGCTGTTGGTTCACCCTCCAATGGCTGTTGCGGCCAGTGCATCGCACTGATCCGAAGCCAGGATCCAGGTGCTTTTCCTGGTCTCCCATGCGGGTGCAGGGCCCAAGGACTTGGGTCATCCTCCACTGCCTTCCCGGGCCATAGCAGAGAGCTGGCCTGGAAGAGGGGCAACCAGGATAGAATCCGACGCCCCAACCGGGACTAGAACCCGGTGTGCTGGCACTGCAAGGCGGAGGATTAGCCTGTTAAGCCACAGCGCCGGCCCTCAATTAGTATTTTTTAAGACTACATATTTATTTATTTTTTTTTCTGTTCCATGAATTGTTTCTTTTACCCTGTCTACTCCACTCCTTATTCTGCTGTACTTCAGAGTTTCCTTAAAACTTTTGTTTCTTCATATTGACAAGCAAAACAATGAAAAAAATGGCACTAGTCCACTTCAGGGATCTTCCAGTGGTGGTGTCATTTTAGAGGACTAAATGGGGATCTAGCTATTCCACTGTGTGATTCTCCATGTGCCAAGATGTTTCTGGGCCATTTCTTTCTTTTTCTTTTATTCCAGAGGAACCTGTTGATTCACTGCCTGGGAGAAGAAATTTAGCTAGTAAGTTTTGACTATTAGGTGTCAAGTCAACTTCTTAGAATGGACAAACTTTCCAATTACCTTCCAGATGTCAGCCTCTATGCTGACTGCTGTCTTCTTAACTTCTTGGCACTTCTGAATGGTAAGCCTCTCGGAACTTGACCAGGATGTGGTATCCCCTCATCTGTGCTACTCTCCCCAAGTGCTTCAGGCTTGTGCTACCACTGTCCTCTCCTCTGTTCTGTACCTATGCACACTCCTCACGTTTGATGTTCTTGGAATCTAGTCTCTATTTTCTACTCTTCCAGCATCAATTTCTTTTTTTTTTAAAGATGTATTTATTTATTTCAAAGTCAGAGTTACACAGACGGGGAGAGGCAGAGAGAAGAGGGAGAGAGGTCTTCCATCCAATGGTTCACTCCCCAGTTGGCCACAAAGGCCGGAGCTGTGCTGATCTGAAGCCAGGAGCCAGGAGCCTCCTCCGGGTCTCCCACGTGGGTGCAGGGGCCCAAGGACTTGGGCCATCTTCTACTTCTTTCCCAGGCCATAGTAGAGAGCTGGATCGGAAATGGAGCAGCTGGGTCTTGAACCAGTACCCATATGGGATGTGGGCACTTACAGGCCAGGGTGTTAACCCATTGCACCACACAGCCACCCCCTACCCTCAATTTCTTTTCTTTTTTTTATGTATATATACTTTAAAAAAAATTTTTTGACAGGCAGAGTGGACAGTGAGAGAGAGAGACAGAGAGAAAGGTCTTCCTTTTGCCATTGGTTCACCCTCCAATGGCCGCCGTGGCCTAGTGCTCTGCGGCTGGCGCACCGCGCTGATCCAATGACAGGAGCCAGGTGCTTATCCTGGTCTCCCATGGGGTGCAGGGCCCAAGCACTTGGGCCGTCCTCCACTGCCCTCCTGGGCCACAGCAGAGAGCTGGCCTGGAAGAGGGGCAACTGGGACAGAATCCGGCGCCCCGACCGGGACTAGAACCCGGTGTGTCGGCACCGCAAGGCGGAGGATTAGCCTAGTGAGCCACGGCGCTGGCCTGATGTGTATATACTTTTAAAAATCCTATGTCTATATATTGAAGTCTTGGGGTAGAAAGGACATAATGGTAGTCATTCTTGTACTTTATAAGCATGATATGTTGAGCTATTCAAAGTTTTGTCTTTGAGGATCACCAACTCAGGTGGTCTAGTTGAAAACCTGAGCATCACATCACTCTTCAAGTATCCATTCGGGAATTTACAGCAAAGATTTGTAAAAAAATGTTGTGAAGAAGTTAAAATATGCTATTCCACAAACTGCCCTGACATACTGATTATTTTAACTTTAAGACACTTAAGAATTCAGCAGTTGCAAGAATATCACTCTGATATTCATTTTGTTTCTTAAAAGCAGACGAAATTCCCAGGTAAAAATGTCTTCTCTGTAACAAAAGGAAAATAATGTTCTTGCCATTAAGGATAGAAAGTTGAAGCTAGGAAAATCTGTAGGAACTAGGTTTGGTAAGCCAACCCTCTGCTTCCTACTTACTTCTCTACCCATTAACTATCCTAGCCTAAGTCCCTTTCTCTTATCACCTTTATAAAACTTAACTATTCTTTCTCCAATTAATTACATGAGTGATTGAGTCTGGTTGTTTGGATCTTCATTTCCTTATGATGTATCCAGTCACACAAAACTTGTATTAAATAAATGTATATTTATTATTTTTTCTGTTAATCTAACCTATGTCAACTTCATTTCCAGATCCATTCTAGAGTCTAAAGGGATGGAGGTAGAGTTTTGCATCTTCTACAATGTGATTTATATTAGTTTTACTTAAAATATGTAAAGCTTTGTACTTTGTATTTAACAATGGCATTATTTTTCATACTATGCGAATGTTCTGTAAATTCACAACAGTATTCTAGAGCCTGCAGCATTTTGTCCCTCGTATTCTCATTATGATGTTTCCATCACGTAAGAGGCAATGAATGTGGAATGAGTTGTCTTCAGCTGGAATAAGTGTTTTTACTTCACTCTTGTTAAGCTATGTGATTTGGACATACTGTTCAATACCTTTTAGCTTCAATTTAATTTGGAGGTTGGACAAATTTCATTTCTAAAGTCCTTTTAACTCTACAATTTTGTATTTCTCTAATTCTAAATAAAAGAGGATATTTAGCTTGCATCCTACAGGCCAGTCAGAATTTGAAAATTGTGCCAATGTCTGGCACAAAGTGGGTGTTTAATAAATTGTGTTGAATGAAAACAATTGGAATTTATATTCAATCATCCAGTCGATGAACAAATGTTAACAGAATGCTTTCTCTGGTTCAGGCAGATTCTATGTTGTGCAAGAAGCGTTCTAGTTGGAAAAGTTAGATAATACAGTGCAAAAATAGTAATCAAAATAATTGTGATAGGTGCTAAATACTATTTGAGATGAAATGTTATGAGGTGATGTCTGATCTGAGACCAGAAGTACAGGAAGGTACCAATAGCAGAAGAGAGAGGGAAGGAGGGACATGAGGAGGGGGAGAGGCAGAGAGAGAGAGAGAGAGAGAGAGAGAGAGAGAGAGAATCTTTCATCCATTGGTTCCTTCTCCAAATGGCCACAACGTCCAGATCTGGGCCAGGCCAGGAACTCCTTCCTGGTGTTTCATGTGGTGGCAGTGACCCAGGTACTTGGACCATCTTCCACATTCTTTCCAGGCATATTTGCAGGAAAACTGGATCAGAAGTGGACTAACTGCCACTCAAATAGGCACTTCGATACCTATACATACCCAGGCATTGCAACTGGTGGCTTAATGGCTGCCACAAAAATGGTCCCAAAGAAAGACTCTTAAAGCTAGTAACTGCATAATATTATGGCATAATTTTCCCAAATGAGAAACTCAAGGGGAGAAATTTATTTTAGGGGAAAAATTTGTGAGAATCAAGAAACATATTTTGATTCACTCATTTAGTGGTGAGGCCATCAAAGGAAATGGAAAGGGAAATTAGGATATAAGGAGCTGGGAGAAGCTCTGTGAAAGGACATCAAGGAATGTAGGTAAAGAGAGGTGGGAACATCCTGTTTAAATGTAGCTAAGAGGCATTAAGGTAGGGAGATAAGGAGTAATCTTTGTTTCTTAATAAGAACAGGTGAATTGGAGTGCTTAGAGTCAAAGCCAAGGGGATATAATGTTGAAAGTAATTAAAAGGAAACAACTTTCTTTGTAAAGGGAATGGGGGCAATATAGCAATAAGTAAAGAAAATGATTCAGGAAAGAAGGGGACAATTCAGCTGATAGTTGAAAATGGAGAGGTACTTTATGGGCATGAAACTGTATATCAAAATATGACCATTTCGTCATTCCCAGTAAACAAGTATTTAATTCTGATTTTCATTATGTTGTCTTATAGTTCCCATGTCAGAAGAGTGGCTTCTCAGCTGAGGTAACTATCTGAATCTCAGACACTGTGGTCTGCTGTGATAACAGAGCTTTGGTGAGCTTTGCTGAGAATCATGGCCCTTGTTAGTACTTGGCACATGACTCTGAGCCTGGGTTTGTTCATCTGCTGAATGGGAATAAAGATAATACCCACCACAGAGGAATTCTGTGGATGTTTCATGAAGTGTATGTATGAATGGACTTGAATTATTTGTGCAAAAATATAAAATGGACATTTACTGAAGTATGTATGTCTACTCAATTAGTGATAGTGCTGCTTTTAATTTTATGTCTTAAAAGAGTGCCAGATAATAAATGTCTAGAGGGAAGAAATTACGTATTAGCATCTTCACACCCTGAGTACCCTGCAGTATGCTTAGCTCAGAAATGGTGCTCAGTTATGTCTGTTGAATTAAATTTTAAAAAATGCAACTGAAGTTTGTACAGACTGTACAGCAAGACAGAAGCAGATATAACTGTATTCATTTTTGCTCTGTACTTCTGCCTTTAATACACTGGAATCAGGAATGATTTCTTGTCAAAAGATCCATTTGGCACTTGAATGAAAAGAGCTGCTTAGAAACATGTATGTACAACTATCTTTCATACCTGCTCCATCACATGACAGTGTTTTAGCTTCTAATTTCCTTAGCTGTCTCATTATTACTCATCCATGACTAGGCAATAATTTGTTGTAAATTTACCTGCCATTATGTTTGTGTATATCAGCATTTCATTTCAGTTCTAGAAATTCATTAATAAGTGCCTTTGGGTTTAATTCTGAGCCTTATAGTTCTTTGTTTGTTACAAGCTCTGAATGAGACCACTGCAGTTCATGAGAATTCTTTAAAACACATTCATTAAATCTGTTATGAATCACTGGGACATATGACCCAAAAAGTATTTTTCATTACCTTAATATATTGGAATTAGACTGAAAAAATGTCTTGAGATTTTGGTCTACATGCATTCATGTCTCTGTGCTCATCTGTCTTATTTTGTTGTTAGTTTTTCTTCTTCACACCTACTGACCTGTCTTCATGGCCTCTCCTATTTAAAGTTTTGGATAGGTGAAGAGGATGAAAGAGTGGTTAGTAGATACATTTTCAAGTCTATAGGGACAGATTTGTAGTTTTGTGTTCTGCACAGAGAGATGCATAAACATCTATTAATAAATTAGATTTGGGTTAGATTCGTTTAGATTTAGAAAAAGGATATTTTCATTTGAGTGGAAACAAATAAAATTAATAAGATGAAATATTCAGTTTCAGCATTTATCTATTGCCCATTGAAAAGCTTTTGAATTTAGTGAAATAAGTTTTAAAAAATACAGTATTCTCTAAGAATGCCAAAAACAATAGCCTTTTAGAGAACGTTGACATATCTAAAGAACTATTACCGAAGTAAGTGGGGCCAGATTTTGTATTAGCAGTTGAAAATATAAATCCTAAATCTATATCAAATCTTGGCATTAGAAAACTCTGGTTCACTAGGTAAAACTGGTTTTTGGGTAATTTTATGTACATGGAATAGAGAGTGGTTATCTTTCTATGCATCAGATTTATTAGGTTTCATAGTACTTGTCAATATATGCCAGCACATTAGGCTATTCTTGCCATTTAAATTCACTCCTCAGGATAAATGCTAAGTAAAAAGTCTGAATTTTCTACCCTACCTCCTAAAACAAACAGGATCAAGCAACCCCCAAATTCTGGAAACATTTCATCTAACAATAGCTTAAAATAAAGAAAAATGAAAACAATGTCAATAGTCAAAATGGGGAAAGAGGTGAAATATTATGTCACCACTAGACCAATGCACAATGAAGTATTTGTAATAAACAAGGAGAGAAGCTTAGCTTACAGCCTTAGATGAAAAGCAGTGTAGAATTATTATATATAATGTGCTAAAATAGATAAGAAATAAATTCACTTATATCAATCAGTGGTCATGTCTACTTAATTTTTTTCTTTGTAATTCTATATAGCTACTTTTCTACAGTCAAAAAGTATTATTTCATTATCAGAAAAAGTGAAATAAAATTATATATAACCAGCTCAATTCAGCCCTGAGGATTTACCATGTAACAGTGGTCACTTGTGATAGTTTCCTGATGTGATATCTTCCTGACTGAAGGTATTTCTTCTGTTTTTTACACCCCATTCACTCGGAAAGCAATATGGCCTAGCAAGACCTGCAGCTTCCTTAGATGAATGATTTTCAGATCTGATTTTTTTAATCAGGTGGAATTTGTAAATCCTATTTTCCACTTATATTTAAAAATACATTTGTGGTAAATATTTAACCAAAAATTAAGTATTGAGTAATTCAATTTGGTGGTTACTAATCTACTGATGAATGTCTGACATTAAGTTGAACTATATTTTTATTTTCATCCTGAGAAAACTATTGAATTTTTCATCTATTTTCATTCTTAGAAAAATGAGCTTCATATTTAACTGACATCAAAACTGTGCACTATGTGGCAGACTTATAGTATAGTCCATATACTTCCAAAATAGAGTTGGGGGATAGGATATGGAGCATTCCAATTGGTGGAATGCCTACGTAAGTCCCAGCTCTGCTTCCCCTTCCAGCTTCCTACTAGTGCACACACAGACACACATACACACACATACTCTGGAAGACAGCAAGTGATGGTGTAAGTAGTTGGGTCCCTGCCGCCCGTATGGAAGACAGATTGAATTCCAGATTTCTGGTTTTGGCCTGGCCCAGTCCTAGTTGTTGCCAGAATTCAGGGAATGAAACAGTAGATGGAAAATCTTTTTCTGTCTATCTCTGTATTTTAAATCAAACACAAATAAATGGAAAAATTCTTAAAAAATTGAAGGACTTGGTACAGAATGAATGAATATAATACTGAGATGTATCATAGGAAGCCCTAAGTTACATACTTACCTAATGACCTTTTTACATAATAATTGTTTTATTCAATCATTGAGATATTTATTCATTCATCCATTTAACAAATGTGTAATGAGCATGTATTATGTGAAGGATGCTGTGACAGGCAATACATCCAATATTCTAATATGTTTTGGTATATAACATTTTAATCCATTAGGAGAAACACAGAATACAAAACAAATAGATATTTTGATAAGACAGACACACACATATGGGAATATATATATGGTTGCACAAGAGTGAGTTGTTTTTGTCTGGTTTTGTTTTCTATAGTTTCTGGAACAGTTCCTAATAAATAATAAATGTTCAATAAATATTTATTTTTAAAATATATATTTGGTTTGCATTTTTATGAATTCTAAAAATGGGGGCAAAATAATTACACATGTTGATAGGACACAATGTGACAACTGAATACATGTATAACATGTGTAATGATTAAATCAGGATGACCACTTTTAATTCTTAAATATTTATCATTTCTTCATGTTGGAAAGGTTTAATCTCCACTTTTTAGTCATTTATAAAAATATAATAAGTTGCTGTGAACTATAGGCAGCTGATTGTGCTGTAGAACCCAGGTATTAGGTATTTATTAAATAAATAGGCAATGTGTACAGATTGCAGAACTTTAAGAACCATGTGGGTACGCAAGTTGGATTTGAGGGGTAGTCTGTTGACTTGTCTCTAATTTCCATGAAGTATGCAGGTAGCCCCATTTCTGATTATGCTGCCATAGTCTATCCTCTCTTTGCTTTCTTTCAGTGAATTGCTCTTGCACATCTCCTAGCGTTTTCATGTTGCCAAACTATCTCTCTGCAAGGGAACAAAATTCATTCCCCAACCTTACCTACAAATGTTACTCAGAGGGATGTTGCCCTTCTTGGTATTCCTAGAAATCTGGCATGA
Source organism: Lepus europaeus (assembly GCF_033115175.1). Taxonomy (NCBI): domain Eukaryota; kingdom Metazoa; phylum Chordata; class Mammalia; order Lagomorpha; family Leporidae; genus Lepus; species Lepus europaeus. The sequence continues at coordinate 57,107,624 of NC_084828.1, forward strand.
AAGCTGGTTGATTCATCTTTGCCTGTTCTCCATTCTGTTTGGTAAAGAGATGTACGTCTATATTCTTATAAAAGTTAGATTTTTAAAAGATTTTTAAGGAGATAGAAATGCTAATCTCATTTGATCATCATACATTGAATACATGTATCAAATTGTCCAACTCTATTCCATAAACATGTATAATTAAAATAATAATAAAAATAAGAAAATAATTAGTTCCTAAACAGACTGGAAAGGTATTTAAAGCTTCTGACTAGAAGTAGTGCTATCCAGCAATTCCACTCTTAGGTGCTTACCTAAGAGAAATGGAATCCATAGCCATTAAAAATTTGTAAAAAAATATTTACACCTAAAGTTGTATTTATGAAATGCATGAAATTTTTATAACTTAAATAAAAGGTTTCTGGGAAAAATAACACTTACACCAAGTTTATTCATAATAGCCTAAATGCATGCAATCTAAATGTCCTGCAAAAGGAGAAAAAGTTGAGGCATGTTCACACATTAGAATATCACACAGCACGGAAAAGGAATGAACTCCTGACACATGTAGCAACCACCTGTTTTTCAAAAACATTATATTATATTAAGCAAAAACTATCAGACACACAAGCACATAGTATTGGCATAAAATTATTTCATTTATATAAGGTTGAAGACCAAGTAAAACTAAGTATAGTGGTAGAAATCAGAAAATGGTTTCTTGAAGGTTAAGGGTTGAGAGAAAAGTGACTGGAATGGGACAAATGGGAATTTTCAAAGGTGAAGGAAGTGTTTGATCTTGTTTGGGATGACCTAGGTGTTTACAGTTATCAAAGCACCTTGAAATAAGCACTTAAGCTCTGTGAATTTATTTTTTTTGTAAATTGTTTCTTTATTTTAAAAGATACATAAGTAAACTTCTTTGGGAATTAAAATAGAAAATAAATTGAGTTCACTAAAAAGTCTTTGCAAAGCACTTATATCTCAGCCACTGCTAGAAATGTAAGCATAAGTAAGTAGTGTCTACCTCTGAAGAATTCATAATAGGGAAAGGAGAACAGATTTAGAAAAACAGACATTGATAAATGTCTATTTACATACAAATTTCCAGGATACTATCTTTGCAGAATATATCTAAGCATAAACCATATTGCATAATAATTATCTTAGGCAGAAGATGTTACTGTTGTATGAAAAATCATTCTATCAAATTCTGTGGCTATGCTACTACATAGTTTCCACCACAGCCCCATCTGTATTCTTATCCTTGCTTCAATCCCTTCCACAGTGTACCAGGTTTGGTTTGTGTGACTGATAATGTATGGCAGAACTAAGAGTAAGTCATTTCTATTTTTTCCCTCTTTTTAAAAGATTTGTTTATTTAATTAAGAGGCAGAGTTACGAACGGGGGGGAGGGGAGAGTCTTCCATATGCTGGTTCACTCCCCAAGTGACCACAATGGCTGGAGCTGGGCCCATTGAAACCAGGAGCCAGGAGCTTCTTCCAGGTCTCCCATGAGGGTGCAGTGGCTCAAGCACTTGAAAGCTGGATCAGAAGTGGAGCAGCCAGGACTTGAACCAGTGTCCCTATGGGATGCTGGTATCACAAGCATTGGCTTTACTCTCTATACCATAGTGCTGGCCCAAGGGTAAGTCATTTCTAAGATTAGGATAAAATACCATAGCTTCTGTAGTGGGTTCGTGTGTGTTTACCCTACCCTCCATCTTCAAAGTCTTCAATCTTGTAGAACCCAGCTGACATATTGTAAATACTAAGTCAGCTACATGGAAGCACCTGTGAAGGAAACAGAGCCATGTGATCAATAATCAGCAAGGAACTGAAGCCTGCTACAACCACATGAGATAGTTTGAAAGTACATTCTTCCCTAATCAGGGTTCAGGTGAGACTGCAGTCCTGACTTAATTTTTGACTACAACCTCCTTAGATTCTTCAGGCAGACCACTCACCTAAGCTACTCATGAATTCCTAACCCATAGAAATCATGAACTAATAAATATTGATTGTTTCAAGCAGCCAAACTTTGGGGCATTTTTTTTATACAGCAATAAATAACCAAAACATCTATGATCTTTACAAAATGTGTAAGGCTTGAGTTCATGGATTACTGAATCATTCTTAATTGAAATAGGACATTTCATTTTTTTCTGTTTCACTGAAACACAAGAGCATTTCAAAACATTCATGGAAATGGACTTACAAGATATACTTATTTTGGTGCCAGAAATAATTGAAATATGTACATACAAAAGGTCTTAAAGTTCCAGGAAAATGCATATTGTGATAAAAAATATGCATGGATTTCAAATATTTTTGCACAAAATACAAACATCTTTTAAACCATTTTTTATGAGTCTTTTGAAGTACCCACATAAATAACTTAGGCAAGTGTTACATTTTGGATACTGTTTGAGTGTGTACTCCAAGGATGTGTTGGGAATTTGGTCCCCAGTATGGTGATGTGAGGGGTGTAGAGCTTCTGAGAGGTTAGGTGGAAATGATTAGATCATGGAGGGTGATGCCCCTGGAAGGGATTAATGTGGTTCTTACAAACCCCAGTTAGTTCCTCTGAGAGCTAGTTGTCAGGAAAAAGGGTAAGACTGGCCACTCTTAGTCTCTGGCTTCCTATCTTGCCCTGGCACCTCTCCCTCCATAATGCACACCTGGCATCATGCCATCTGCTGTGTTGTGATGTGGCCAGAAGGCCCTCATTGGAGCCAGAAGATACTGACTCTATGATCTTGAACCTCCCAAACGGTAATAGACAAACCTCTTTCATTTATAATGTACCCAAACATGGATATTTTGTTATAGCAATGGAAGGACAACTAACACAGTCAGGTATTACAATGAATGAAAATCTTAAGGGTACACATTTGAAGTAAATTACATGATAAACCATAGCTTTACTATTTTGTCATTTGAATCAGTTTGAATAGACTTTCTTCAGTAACTGATCTTTCATAGGCTGCTAGTTTCAAAAAAATCTTTACCAGAAATTAGATCACTCGGCCGGCGCCGCGGCTCTCTAGGCTAATCCTCCGCCTTGCACACCGGGTTCTAGTCCCGGTCTGGGCACCGATCCTGCCCCGGTTGCCCCTCTTCCAGGCCAGCTCTCTGCTGTGGCCAGGGAGTGCAGTGGAGGATGGCCCAAGTGCTTGGGCCCTGCACCCCATGGGAGACCAGGAGAAGCACCTGGCTCCTGCCATCGGATCAGCGCAGTGCGCCGGCTGCAGCGCGCCTACCGCGGCGGCCATTGGAGGGTGAACCAATGGCAAAAAGGAAGACCTTTCTCTCTGTCTCTCTCTCTCACTGTCCACTCTGCCTGTCAAAAAAAAAAAAAAAAAAAAAAGAAAGAAAAAAAAAGAAATTAGATCACTCATTGAGCAGTGATGTGTAGCCTGTTCAGCCTTTGCCTACTTGTCCTCAAACTCATTCAATAGCGAAAAGTCAACTTTGCTCTTTTGTTACATAAACTTTCACTTAGTGATTTTAAAGAGCTTTCTTAACAAAGTAATATCTTAGTGTGATCTACCTGTCCAATATGTTTCTACTTCTGTCTTACTGACTTTTTTGACCTGACTTGCATCTGAACAATAAATGCACACTTTGTGTGTTTGTGTATGTGTGTGTGTGTATGTGCATGTGTGGTTCTTGTATGATCCACTGCAATCATACTGTCCTTTTCCTTTGAGTTCTTATTTATCTCAAAGCTTTTCTATTTCCTTTCATTCTTGATCCCAGTGTTATGTAGCTGAGCTCCATACTTATTTATGTCTAGTGACTTAATATAAGGAATGCCAATACAGCCCAGTCCAGTAATGAAAACAATTATTTCTAAAATTAAATTTATTTCACAATTATTTGTCATGGGTCAAAGATGAATTCCACGATAAAGGTGTTACAGTGGAATTATAGAATGTTACAGCTGTCAGTGATCAGAAAAACCTAATTTCGTGTGAGTTTCTCATTGTACAGATGAGAATAATGAGACTCTCAGGACTGAGTAGTGCCCTGTTAGGAACTGATGTCAAAACACTTTGATCTTGATTCACTGAAGTCTCCCTAACATCATGCTGCTGCTCTGATGATATTTTTAGGATACAATTACAGAGTTGATACTTTTCAACTCCAAATTTTATGCAATAGTCTTTCATGTGTGCATAGTATTACATAGTTTTTAAACAACTTACCTTGATTATATATATATATACACACTACATATACATATATATATATGTATATATATACATACATATATATACACACTTAAAAGAATTATATTTTCTTTTTTTTTACTTTATTAAAATACTGAGTTTATTTTCACATCTGACCACTGCCACTACTCTGTCCTATCATAACATTCCATACATACTTAAAACCAAGCAAAGGGTGGAGTTCCATATTTAAAAACTAAACAGGCATTTTTGGCAATGGAACCTGGACAACAATTATCAAACATGATAGGGAAAGTTCTCACTCTGCATTATAAAAAGGATAGCCAGATATTAACTTTACAGAAATGAAATAAGACAGAAAATTTTAACAAACTGTTTAAACTGTTTTCTTAAGGAGACTTCCCCCACAGGGGCCGACACTGTGGCATAGCAGGTAAAGCCGCCGCCTGCAGTGCCGGTATCCCATATGGGCACCGGTTTGAGACCCGGCTGCTCCACTTCCGATCCTGCTATCTGCTATGGCCTGGAAAAGCAGTAGAAGATGGCCCAAGTCCTTGGACCCCTGCACCCACGTGGAAGACCCGGAGGAGGCTCCTGGCTCCTGGCTTTGGATCGGCACAGCTCTGGCTGTTGTGGCCATCTGGGGAGTGAACCAGCAGATGGAAGACCTCTCTCTCTCTCTCTCTCTCTCTCTCTCTCTCTCTCTGCCTCTCCTTCTCTCTGTGTGTAACTGTGACTTTCAAGTAAAATAAATAAATCTAAAAAAGAAAAAAAGAGACTTCCTCTACTGCCAAAGACCTTGAATGGCCTCCTGGTCAGTTGTTCAGAAGCAATTCTTCACATAATTGATAAATTTGGCTTCTACTTTGGGAAGAGAACCCCCATTTTCGATACTTGCTTGCAGTTTTGCTTTAATGTCTTCTACAGTACTAGGTCCTTTTGATGTTCTAGGAAGGATTCTTGACCTTTTGACCTTGGTGCTGATGGTTTTGAGTCTTTCCCATTCTGGTTTGATTTCTGTGCATTTTTGTCTGGGGTATCTCGTATAGATTTCTTCACTGAAGCTTTTTCTTTAGTTTCCTCATCATCAAAACCATCATCGTCATCATCATCATCATCGCCATCGTCGTCATCTTGATCATCTTCCTCAGCAGCAAGGTTTACTTTTTCTGTGGTACCTTGCTGTCACCTGCAGGGCAGATCGTTTTCCAGATACACTTCATAGCTTCACATCCTCCCCCTCTTCATCTTCTGACCCTGCATCTTCTTTCCCAGCTACTAAGTGCTGTCCACTAATATGCACAGGTCCTCAACCACAGTTCAACCTTAAGACCTCAGGTGGTGCTATTTCCAAGCCCCCACGGAAATCATTGGCTGTACAAACATTTGTAATGTTGTCAGTGCTACTTTAATTGGATGGCCTTCAGAATTCATTGTCTCTGCTTTAACAATGTGCAGTTCATCCTTTGCACCAGCGCCTAAACTGACCAACTTAAAGATAACTGGTTCTCATTTTCATCATTGAACAATTTAAATTGATGATCTTTGTCAGCCTTTTGTTCACAACCAAAAAGATAGTTCTGGGAATTCAGGAGGCTCATGTCCATGTCCATCAAATCTTCCATGAGGCAGAGGAATGAATTTAGGTGGGAGAGAAGGCAGGTGGAGATGAGATGCCCACTGCTACAAAGAACAGAGATGCAGGGTGAAATCACACCAGTATAAATATTCTTCTTAATATCCCTTTTTTTTCTTAAATCCCCGTTTCTCTAAATCCACCTTGTGAAACATAATGTTTGAAAAAGTTTTAGGTAGGCAAGTTCATTTCTGCCACTAGCTTCTTGCTGATTTTATTTTCTTCCCTGTAAATTTTCTTAGGATGCTCTAAAACATTATACTGTAATGACTAAGAAAAAAGTTACTTTGTGAAAATTGCCCATTGTTCTGTTACTCCATATTCAAGCAAATTTTAAGTTACTAATTTAAATTTTATGAGGGATAATTTTTGGAACTCTATGTTGGACTAACTTTCCTTTTGATATTTGAGGCAGCAACTCTACTAATGAATGGAGCTTGTCTTGCAGTATATGGTAGCTACCTATTAGGCTTCGTAAAACTTAATGCTGAGGGCTTTCAGTAATGGATGATGTTTTAAAAGTCTATTAGTCTAGGGCTATGTGCAAAAGCCATACCCGGACATGTAAAGTAGAAAATTGAAACAATTTATATATTTTAATAATTCAAATAAATGTTCTAACATTTACCTCTATTACCTTGAATCTGCAAGAAAATGTGTTCTTGTATTTGAATCAGTCTGAAAACTGCCTCAGTGTTTTATTCCAATTTACATGTCCAGATATAGCAGTTGGGTAATAATAATAGTGATGGCTTCCATTATGTTCCAGGCACCGTTGGGTGATTTTCATATATTATTTATCACCCTCATGCCAACTCCACCAGCTAGACATTGTTATTCCCATTTTACCCATGAGGAAACTAAGCTCATAGAGGTTACAGGATTTATGAAGAGCTTGAAATAGTAATTTTCTTTGTAAAAATTGAGAGTGATGAAAGAAAGCAATACATGTTGTTAAGTCTCAGGAAATGAATAAATACTAGCAGCATTATTTATCTGCTTGAAAAGACAAGATGTAAAATCCTAAATTCTTGGTTCTTCAACTAAAGTCTTTGCTCCACTTTCTTGGCTATTGTATGAGGGCGATTCTGGCTTTTGCCTCCTTTCTTTTGACTTTGATCATTCTTTCTGTACTTGTTTTTTCTTTTGTTTTTTAAGAGTTAATTTCATTTTGTAAATCTTCAAGTGATTAAGTTGGAACCAAAAGGATTTAAAAAGATTTAGCTCGATATAAAATGGCATATGTCAAAATACCAAGTTACATCCTCCTTCTAAAGCAATAATTTGCACAACCAAGCTATATTGAAATGCATTAACTTGCCACAATTTTGACAGAGGCAGTCTGTATGCACCAATCCCTAGAATACTGATGGGACTGTGATTATACTCTGAAAAAAGAAGAGTCTGAATACAAATTTTAGAGGGCCAGAGAGTGTTTAATGTCTCATTGTTTGTATCGAGATTCTAAATCACATTCAAGTTGATGACTCTGATCTTCATATCAATGCACAAATGGAACAGAAGATAAAAGCCAGGAAAGCTGTTTTCTGAGTGAAACACTGATTTTGTTCTCATGTTACCAGCAAGAGACCATTTGGGATATTTAAGCCTGAGGTTGAGTGCTTCGCATTTGTTAGAGCTCCTCAATATTTGAAATGGGTTTTCCCTTTAGGGAGCCCATCCATTTAGACAAGTGCTACATGAGATCAAAAGATGTGGGAAGAGGTATTTTACACACAGATTGAATTTTTTTTGGCAAAATAACATAGCCTTTTTAGTACGACATTGTCTGTTCTCTACTGAGTGTCCTTTTTTTAAAAAATAGTTGGAGTCTGTTTTCCAGTAAGTGTCAGGCCTTTTTTTTTTTTTTTTTCATGTGGCAAATGGCTAGCAGCCACCTGGAGATCATTTGAAATGAAAGCTTGTGTTATGGGATTTAGTTACTGAGTTCTAGTTCTTTTTTTTTTTTTTTTCCTTCTTGGTTTATTAAATGTTGATCAAATTGCTTGTTATATTGAAATTATTCATTTAATGTTTGTGCTATGTAAACTCGAGAAACACACATAGTAATATAAACTTGTATTTTTTAAAATTTTTGGCTGTCATGCTATTCTGTTAAAAATGTCATGGAACTACTAAAATGATCATGTTTGTAGCTTTTGTCCTTTCAATTGAAAAGAAGACAGTCACTAGCATCTTAAGTCTATTATCACCTTAAAGTGGTTTCAAGGGAGGGACTCTGTTCTCAAATTGCTATTTTTAAGTATAAACAAAAGCCAATACAGCAATGGAAAGCAGTGATCACATTATATTTCCAAATGATGATGCTGATCCATTTTAGGCAAACATTGTTTATTAGTGTCGTAAACACAAATCCCTGGCTATGCTCAACCAATATGAGGAAGTGCCAGGAAGAATGGCACTGTGGGGAATGATTAAGAAGTGAAGAATAACAGGGAAAAGTGTTGTATTTGTTTTTTTCTATCACACATTTAGGAGAATTCTTGGCATAACTAATCCATTTTTCCCCTGCTGCCATTAGCAATTGTCACCAATCAGGCCTAAACATCTTCTTCCAAGATGGAAAAAAAGATTTGGCCAACATGCAGTTGGAACTAGTTCTACTGTATCCCTGGGGATATTACTGGAAACTCTACAAATTCCTGCTTCCAAACTACTGTCTTCTGATACAACATAATGAAAAATTAGAGCAATTATTCCAATAATATGAGCAAACAGTACATTTTCACCCTTGCCTCAGTGAAGAAAAAAATCTCCATTTCCAGGTTAAAGTCTTCTTTGATGTTTAACACTTCTTGCTAAAACCATTACCTTTCCTGATACTCAGCTTAATTTTTATTTTGATTCCTCTGCATCTTTCCCTGCCTAGTTGCTGGCACACATTAGTTGCTGAATAACCATTTATTGGTTTTATTATCTTAATTTTTAAAGACTTATTTACTTATTTATTTGAAGGTGGAGGGTAGAGCAGGGTATGCTGCTGCTGCTGCTGAGAGAGAGAGAGAGAGAGAGAGAGAGAGAGAGAGAGAGAGAGAAAGGATGTCTAACCATTTTACAAATGGCTGCAATAAGGGAGCCTGGGCCAGGCTGAAGCCAGGATCCAGGAACTCAATCCAGATCTTGCACATGGGTGGTAAAGAACCTGAGCACTTGGGCCAGCTTCTACTGCTTTTCTAGGCTCATTATCAGGAAGCTGTATTGGAAGTGGAACAGCCACGATTCAAAGGGAAACTTCAATATTAGGTGCTTCAATATGGGATGCAACAGCTGTAACTACTGCACCACACCACTGACCCTCATTTATTATTTGTAGAGCTGATTATTTTCTTTGTAAATAGGAGGTAGTAAGCGTAGTAGTTAGGAGTACAGGATCTGGAGTCTGACTGCCTGGGTTCAAATATTGCCTCCTTAACTCAATTATTGCTGGCTTGGGATAATCTCTCTGGGGTCTCACTTCTTTATCTATGAAACAGAAGTAATAATATTACCATCTGTAAGGATTCATATACAACTGGTGCATACTTGTTTACCATTTGTTAGAATACCAAAATGCTCCCAGACTTGTTGGTAAATAGTTAGAGCCCTAAGCCCCTTGCATTTCCCCCCTTCTTCTCATCACCTTACTACACCTTTGCCCTGTTGAGTGATACAGCAGAGGATTGTTTGCTCAGTAGAGGGCCTCTAGGAACCTGCCTTAGCATTATGTCCAGAATTTGTCCTCACAGGTCAGGACCCAAGGTGTTCTTGATAATAAATGTTTTTAATATCATTCTCTCTATGTGCAGAGCTCTTTTGAAGGTTAAATGGGTTGCTGTATTTGGAGTGATACCTAGTGTCCATGAAGCACTAAGTTGCTATTATTATAAATAGATGATAAATTTTACAAGGTGAGGAAAGTATCTCCTAGTTATATTGCACATTTCTCCTAAAGTGCAGGGCAGTAAGTGAGCGATATGTTCACTCATTCTTTTATTTTTCCTCCCTTCTCTTCCTCTTATTTTCTCTTATTGTGGTAAGAACACTTAACATGAAGTCTACTATATTAACAATATCAAAACAGTATTATTAACTATGGGCACTATGTTGTACAGTGGACTTCTAGAATTTATTAATCTTGCACGAAACATTATACATATTGAAGGAATAGTAACTTTACATTTCCCTTTTCCATGATACCAGTCCCTGGAAACAACTATTCTTTCCAATTCTATGAGTTAGAGTAATTTAGATATCTCATATGATTGCAAGCATACAATTTTGTCCTCTGACTGGCTTGTTTCACTTAGCATAATGACCTCAAACTTAAGCCATGTTGTCACACATTGCAGGATTTCTGTTTTTTGAAGAATGAATGATATCTCATTGCATATGTATAATGCTTCATCTTTATGCATTCATCCGCTGATGGACATTTAAGTTGCTTCTATATATTGGCTATTGTGAATAGTGGTGAAAGGAACATGGAAAGGCAGATATCAAGATCCTGATCTAATTCCTTTGTATATATATCCAGAAGTGGAATTCCTGGATCATACAGTACTTTTGTTTTTATTTTTTGAGAGACCTTTATAGTAACTGTACCATTTTTGCAAACCCACTAACGTAAATATTTTCCAGTTTCTTCACCTCCTTGCCAGCATTTATTATTATTTTTGTTGATACTAGCCATCCTGACAAGTATGAAGTGGTATCTCATTGTGTTTTTGATTTGCATTTCCCTGATCATTAATGATGTTGAACATCATTTACCTGTTGGCCATTTGTGTATCTTCTTGTAAGAAATGGCTTTTCAGATCCCTTGTCCAATATTGGTCTTTTTTTTAAAAAAAATTAAGATATAGGAATTCCTTATAAATTTTGTAAATCAATCCTTTGTAATACACATGGTTTGTAACTATTTTTCCCATTCTGTAAATTTTGTTTTCATCTTATTATTACCTTTGTGGTACAGAAGACTTTCAGTTTGATGTAGCACCAATTTGTGTGTATGTGTGTGTGTGTATGTATATATATATATATATATATATATATATATAATTTGTTTGTGCTTTTTTGGTCTGATATCCAACAAGTTATTGCTCAGAATGTTACAAAGCTTTTCCAATGTTTTCTTCTAGGAGTCTTGCTTTTAGGTTTTAGGTTTAAGTATTTAACCCATATTAAGGTGTGTATGTGTGTGTGTGTTGGTGTAAGATAAGTTCCCCTTTCATGCATGTGGATATCTAGTTTTCAACAGTACTAGTTGAATACCCCATCTTTTTCCCATTATGTATTCTTTGTACCCATTTTAAAAATTAGTTGATCATACAAGCATGGATTTATTTCTGAAGCCTTTATTATGTTCTGCTGATCTACATGTCTGTCTTTAAACCAGTACCTACTATTTTGATTATTGTGGTTTTGTAACAAATAATGAAATCAGATAATGTGATGTCTTCAGTTTTGTTGTTTCTCGAAGTTTTTTTTTTTGTTTTTTTTTTTTTGTTTTTTTTTTTTGAGTGGGGAGCTATCCAGGGTCCTTTTTGGTTTCATATGAAATTAAAATTGCTTTTATTATTTCTTCCAAAATTACAGTGAGATTTTGATGAGAAGTACATTAAAGCTGTAGGTCACTTTGGGCTATATGCACATTTTAACAATCATAATTTTTCTAATACATGAACATAGGATATTTTTTCATTTGTTTACATCTTTAGTTTCTTTCATCAAACTCAACCCAAAGTTAGCAGAAGAAAGGAAAGAACAAGGATTAGAATAGAGTTAAACACAGGCGGGCACCGCAGCTCACTTGGCTAATCCTTCGCCTGCGGCACAGGCACCCCAGGTTCTAGTCCCAGTCCAGGCGCTGGATTCTGTCCCGGTTGCTCCTCTTCCAGTCCAGCTCTCTGCTGTGGCCCGGGAGTGCAGTGGAGGATGGCCCAAGTGCTTGGGCCCTGCACCCCATGGGAGACCAGGGGAGGCACCTGGCTCCTGGCTTCGGATAGGAACAGCTCTGGCCATGGAGCCATTTGGGGAGTGAATCAACGGAAGGAAGACCTTTCTCTCTGTCTCTCTCTCTCTCACTGTCTAACTCTGACTGTTAAAAAAAAAAGAATAGAGTTAAACACAATGAAGAAGAGTAAAACAGTAGAAAAATATAAAACTAATCATTTGTGTTTTGAAAAGGTAAAACAAAAATGGCAATCCTTTAGCTAGATTAAATTAGAAAGACAGATAGAAGACCGAAAGAAATGAAATTGGAAGTGGAAGGGAGATGTTACAACCAATGTTACAAAAGTGAAAGTCATCATACAGTACTATTATGAATATTTACACTCCAATAAAATGGATAATTTAGAAGAAATGGATAATTTCCTAGAAACACACACCTCACCAAGGCTAAGTTATTCAGAAAGAGAAAATCTGAACAAAACATATAACTAGAAAAAATGATTGAATCAGGAACCAAAACTCTTTCATAAAAGAAAATTTCAGGGTTATATGTTCTCACAACTGAATTCAATGAAATATATTTTTTTAAAAGAATTATATATTTGAGAGTCAGAGTTATAGAGAAAGGAAGAGACAGAGAGGGATAGAGGTCTTACATCTGCTGATTCATTACCCAAATGGCCACAACATCTAGAAGCCTGGAATTCCATCTGTGTCTCCCACGTGGTGGCAGGTACCCAAGCACTTGAGCCATCTGCTGCTGCTTTCCCAGGTGCATTAACAGGGATCTGGATCAAAGCAGAGCCCCAAGAATTCAAACAATGTCTCATATGGAATGTTTGCATTTCAGGCAGTGGCTTAACACACTGTGCCACAATGCTGACCCTAACCAATCACTTAAAGAATTCATATCAATCCCTAATGAATTCTTCCAAAATATTGAAGAGGAAACCTCTCCAAACTTATTTTCTGTGGCTAGTATTGCCATCACAGACCACAAAGAAAGAAAGCTACAGGCCTATATTCCTGATTAGTATAGATTCAAAAATCCTCAACAAATATTAGCAAATGGAATTTAACAGCATGCTAACAGGATCATTCAAAATGACTGAGTGAGATTTATTCATAGAATGCAAGAATGATTCAACATATGCATCATCTTGATAAACCATATTAATGCACTAAAGTATAAATATCATATAATCATCTCAATAGATGCAGAGAAATGTTGTGTGCAAAGTTTAATTCCTTAGTGATAAATTCTAAATAAAACAATAATGAATGAAATGGTACATGATAAAGGCTATATATGGAAATGCCACAGTTATCATCAAACTTGATGGTGAAAAACTAAGAGCTTTTCTTGTCAGGAACAAGACATTGTTGTCTACTTTCACTGCTTCTGTTCAGAAAAAACTGAAAGCCAGCGTTATCAGAAAAAAATAGTAAAAGACATCTAAGTCAGAAAGAAAGGACAAAATGGCTTCTGTTTGAAACAAACACAATTTTATGCACACAGACACACACAGAGACACACACATACAACCCTGTTAGAATTAATAAACAAATTCAGCAAAGTTGGGGGATATAAAAAAACAGTTGCATATCTATCCTCTAATACTTAATTATCTAAAAAGGAAATTAAGAACATAATCCTATCTATGATAATAGTAAAAAGACTAAAATTCTCAAGAATAAACAACCTAGAAGGTGAAAGACTTATACAATGAAAAATATAAAACATTGATGAATGAAATTAAAGCAGACACAAACAAATAAGACACCCTGGATTCATGGATTGGAAGTCTTTATTATGGTTATAATATTATTATATTATATTATATTATATTATAATATTATTATGTTCATAATACCTAAAATCATCCACAGAGCATATAGAGTACAAAAAAAATCCCTTAAATATATTGAGATAAACTGGCATCTTTTGATTTGATGCTTGTCTATAACCCTTGTCTACATGCCTGTGGAACAGTGGTGTATCTACCTTTTGTAGAGCTCTTTGTTTAGAGAAAAATGCAAATCAAAACCAGTATAACATATCATACCTGTAAGAATGCCTGTTGCCAAGAAATACAAGGTAAATATTGGTTAGAATATAAAGAAGATAACCTCATATACTGTTGCAAATGGTTCTAGCCATTATGGAGAAGAGTATGGAGGTTCCTGAAAAAATTAGAAACAAAATTGCCTTATGATCCAGCAATCCCACTTCTGGGTATATATATCCAGAGGAATAAGAACAGAAGCATTGAGAGATATCTCCACTCCTACATTCCTTGTAGTGCTATTCACAATCATAAAGATGAGGATTCAGTATTCAAGATAGTCATGTAGTGGGTGAATTGATAAAGATAATATATTATAGAGATGCAATGAGGCTGTTATTCATCCAAAAAAAAGGAAACCTGCTGCTTTCTGTAATTTAGATGAGCCTTGAGATCATAAATGAAATAGGACAGACACTTCTTGACATTTATTTTTGTTTTTTAAATATTTATTTTTATTTATTTAAAAGAGTGACAGAGGGAGGGAGAAACAGAGAGATAAAGAGGTCTTCCATCTACTGGTTCACTCTCTGTCTGCCCACAACAGCCAGGTATGGACCAAATAGATGTGAGGAGCAAGGGACTCCATCTGGAACACTCACATGTGTGGCAGGAGCCCAGGTATTTGGGGCATCTTCCACTGCCTCTGCGGGCATATTAGCAAGGAGCTGGATTGGAAGCAGAGAAGCCAGGACTTGAACTGATACTCCAGTATGAGATGCTGGTGTTGTAGGCTCCAGCTTAACATTTTGTGCCACAGTGCTGATACCCATGGCTTATTTAATGCATTCAAAATAGGGCCAGCATTTGGCGCAAGTGTGGAGATACTGCTTGGGACACTCATATTTAATGTAAGAGTGCTTGGGTTCAAGTCTCAGCTCTACTGATTCCAGTTTCCAGCTAACACTTGAGACACAGCAGGTGATAGCTCTAGTAGTTGCATCCCTGGGACCCACATAGGGGACCCAGATGAGTGTTCCTGGTTCTTGGCTTCAGCCTGTCCAAGCCCTGAAAGTTCCAGGAACTGGGGGAATGAACCAGTGGGTGGAAGATGTTTCTCTGTCTCTGTCTGTCTTTCAGATTAAGGAAAAAATGAATAAATAAACATGTAAAAAATCTGAAATAATGAATTCATAGGCACAGAGTAAAGGGTGGTTGCCAGGGACTGGAGGAAAGGTGAAACAGGCAGATAATAGCCAAAGGGTAAAAAGCTTCAGTTATTCAACATGAAAAACTCCTCTAGAGCTCTACTGTATCACATAGTGCCTTTAGTTAACAATAATGTATTACATACTTAACATTTTGACAACAGGGTAGATCTTAAATGTTCTTATCATACAGTATCATTGCCATTATCATCTTGATCATCTTCATCATCATCATCAACTTGGAGGAAAATTTTTGCAGGTTGTGGTTATGGATAGAGGGAGAGAAGAAGAGAGCAAAAGAAAGAGAGAGTGAGAGAGGGTAGGCAAGAGGAATGAAGAGGGAGAGAGAGAGGGGGTTCATTCCCCAAATGCCTGGGATGACCATGCTGGGCCAACACCAAAATTGGGAGCTAGAACCACAACCCAAGATTCTTTGGGTTTCAGGAACCCAATTACTTGAGTCATTACTGCTGCATAACAGGATCTACACTGATGGGAAGCTGAAGTCAGGAGCTGGGTGTTGCGGGCCAGCTGCACCTGTCAAACGGAACCTGAAGGAGGGAATGGGAATGAAAAGAGGGACAAGGGCGCAGAGAATGGAGCCAAGTCAAAAGTCTGATCAAGGCTTGTTTACTCCAGTGTCTCAGTGATATTTTATACATTACCAGCTGCAGCTCAAGGCAACACAGAAGTTAACAACACAGGCAAGTAACTTATCAGGCTTTCTGTAACACAATCATAACACAGTTAATTTTAGCGGAGGGTTCTTGTTTGATCATTCTCCTAGAGCATGGGAATAGGTGACTTTTTTTCCTCCCAGGAATTCCACAAGCCAAGATTGACCCTGACTTGTCTATGACTTGTTTTTGGGCTGCCTACAGCTGGGAATCAAAATCAGATACTCCTTTATGGGATATGGGTGCTTAACTGCTCAGCTAAATACCTGTTTCCAACCAAATGTTTCTTTTTAAATTTTATTTAAGTTATATAATTTTTTTGTATTTCATATGTATAGATGTGAACATAGTAACACTTCCCCCCTCTACCCTCCCTCCTGCCCTTCTTCCAAGTCTTAATTTTTTGCAAAGATCTATTTTCAGTTTACTTAATGATCATATCATTAAGCCTACACTAAGTATAAGAGTTCCAAAAATAGTATGAAGAGAAAAAACAAACAAACAAACAAAAAACACTGTCCCTCAATAGAAGAGACAAGGGTGTAAATAATCATCGAATCTCAAAACATCCATTTCATCCCAATATATTACATTTCAGGTACTCTATTAGTTACCTCAGATCAGGGAAAACATATGATATCTGTCTTTCTGGGACTGGCTTATTTCACCAAGTTCAATAGTTTTCAAGTTGCTATCATCTTGTTGCAAAGACAGGATTTCATTTATTTTACAGCTGAGTATATTCCATAGTGTATATATATCCTAATTTCTTTCTCCAGTTAATAGGAGATAGACATCTGGTTTGATTCCATATCTTAGCTATTTTGAATTGTGCTGCAATGAACATGAGGGTACAGATAATTCTCATGTGCTAATTTCTTTTGGTTTGGGTTAATTCTCAGGAGTTGGATGGCTGGATCAAATGGTACGTCTGTATTCAGATTTCTGAGATATTTCCACACTGTCTTCCACACTGGCTGAATCAGCTACATTCCCACCAATAGTTGACTAGGCTCCCATTTTCCCCACACCTTTGCCAGCTTTGTCATTTATTGATTTCTCCATATGAGCAGTTCTAACTGCAGTGACATGAAACCTCATTGTGCTTTTGATTTGTATTACCCTGATGGCTAGTGATCTTATTCTCAAGTGTCTGTTACCCATTTGAATTTCGTCTCTTGAAAAATTTCTGTTCAAATCCTTTGCTATTTCCTAACTGGATTATTTTTTGTTGTTGTTGTTGAATTTCTTAACCTCTTTATAGATTTTCTCCCATTCTGTTGGTTGCCTCTTCACTATGAACTTCTCTGCTTGATGTAATCCCATTTGTCAATTTTGGCGTTGATTGCCTGAGCTTCTAGGGTCTTTTCCAAGAAGTCTTTGCCTATGCCAATGTCTTGCAGGGTTTCCCCAATGTTCTTTAGTAATTTGATGGTGTTGGTTCATAGATTTATGTCTTTGATCCATTTTGAGTGGATTTTAGTGTATGGGTCTAGTTTCATATTCTGCATGTAGAGACCCAGTTTCTCCAGCACCATTTGCTCCAGGGATTGACTTTAGTTTCTCTGTCAAAGATAAGTTGGTTGTAGATGCATGGATTGATTTCTGGAGTTTCTATTCTGGCCCATTGTTCTAAAATCCATTTTTGTGCCAGTAATAGGCTGTTTTGATTATAACTGCCCTTTAGTATGTCTTGAAATCAGGGATTGTGATGCCTCTGGCTTTATTTTTGTTCTATAAGATTGCTTTAGCTATTTGGGAATCTCTTGTGTTTCCATATGAATTTTAGTGTATTTTTTATTTTTTTAAATTTTATTTAGTAAATATAAATTTCCAAAGTACAGCTTATGGATTACAGTGGCTTTTTCCGCCCATAACTTCCCTCCCACCCACAACCCTCCCCTCTCCCGCTTCCTCTCCCCTTCCATTCATATCAAGATTCATTTTCAATTATCTTTATATACAGATCAATTTAGCATATATTAAGTAAAGATTTCAACAGTCTGCACCCACACAGATACACAAAGTGTAAAATACTGTTTGAGTACTAGTTATAGCATTACTTCACATTGGACAACACAATAAGGACAGATATCCTACATGAGGAGTAAGTGCACAGTGACTCCTGTTGTTGACTTAACAAGTTGACACTCATGTTTATGGCATCAGAAATCTCCCTAGGCTCTAGTCACGAGTTGCCAAGACTATGGAAGCCTTTAGGGTTCACCGACTTCGATCTTATTCTAACAGGGTCATAGTCAAAGTGGAAGTTCTCTCCTCCCTTCAGAGAAAAGTATCTCCTTCTTTGATGGCCCCGTTCTTTCCACTGGGGTCTCACTCACAGAAATCTTTCATTTAGGTCTTCTTGTTCTTTTTTTTTTTCCAGAGTGACTTCGCTTTCCATGCCTAAAATACTCTCATGGGCTCTTCAGTCAGATCTGAGTGCCTTTGGGCTGATTCTGAGTCCAGAGTGCTGTTTAGGACATCTGCTATTCTATGAGTCTGCTGTGTATTCCGTTTCCCATGTTGGCTCATTCTCTCCCTTTTTGATTCTATCAGTTAGTATTTTCAGACACTAGTCTTGTTTATGTGATCCCTTTGACTCTTAGGCCTATCATTATGATCAATTGTGAACGGAAATTGATCACTTGGACTAGTGAGATATATTTGAAAGACAGAGTTACAGAGAGAGGTAGAGACAGAGACAGAGGTCTTCCATCCACTGGGTCACTACACAGATGGCTGCAACAACCAGAGCTGCGCTGATCTGAAGCCAGGAGACAGGAGCTTCTTCCAGGTCTCCCACATGGGTGCAGGGGCCCAAGAACTTGGGCCATCTTCTACTGCTTTCCCAGGCCATAGCAGAGATCTGGATTGGAAGAGGAGACTAGAACTGGCGCCCATATGGGATGCCGGCGCTTCAGGTCAGGGCTTTAACCCACTGCACCACAGTGCCGGCCCCAGCTCATTTCTTTTGTACCTTTCCAATTTCTTCATGCTGGCATTGATTGCTATAAGCTTCTCTCTTAACACTACTTTTACTGAATCCCATAAGTTTTTATATGATGTATTGTCATCTTCATTTGTTTCCAGAAAATTTTTTAATTGTTCTTTTGACTTTTTCTACGAACTACTGTTTACTCAGTGACATGATGTTCAGTCTCCATTGTTTGTAAATGATCTAGAGATTCTTGAGCTGTTGACTTCCAGCTTCAATCCATTATGATCAGAAAAGACACATGGTATGATTTCAGTTTTTTTGAATTTGCTGAGACTTGCTTTATGGCCTAGCATATGGTATCTATCCTAGAGAAAGCTCCATGCACTGATGAGAAGAAAGTGTATTCACCAACTGTGGGGTGAAAGTTCTTTACTTATCAGTTGGGTCTATTTGTCCATAGTGTTGATTAGCTCTGTTGTTTCTTTGGTGATTTTCCTTCTGGTTGATCTGTACATTGATTAAAATGGTGTGAACTCCCCCATTACTATTGTATTGGAATGCATGTCTCCATTTAGATCCATTAACATTTATTTTAAATGTCCAGACACCTTGTAATTGGGTGCATATACAATTATTATAGTGATATCTTCCTGTTGACTTGATTCCTTAATCATTACATAGTGTCCTTCTTTGTCTCTTTTAACAGTTTTTATATTAAAGTCTCTTTTGTCTGGTATTAGGATGGCAACACTTGCCCTTTTTTGCTTTCCATTAGCAAGGAATATCTTTTTCCATTCTTTCACTTTCTTTTTTTTAAAAATTTATTTGAGAGGTAGAGTTACAGACAGTGAGAGGGAGAGACAGAGAGAAAGGTCTTCTCTCTGTTGGTTCACTTCCAAGTTGGCTGCAATGGCTGGAGTTGCGCCGATCCAAAGCCAGGAGCCAGGTGTTTCTTCCTGGTCTCCCATGTGGGTGAAGGGGCCCAAGGACTTGGGCCATATTCTACTGATTTCCCAGGCCACAGCAGAGAGCTGGATTGGAAGAGGAGCAGCCAGGACTAGAACTGGCACCCTTATGCGATGCCAGTGCCACAGGTGGAGAATTAACATATTGCACCACAGTGTCGCTCCCCCCCTCCCCCCGCTTTCACTTTCAGTCTGAATGTATCTTTGTTGGTGAGATATGTTTCTTGTAGGCAACAAATAGATGGGTCTTCTCTTTCAAATCCATTTAGCCAATCTATCTCTTAACTGGAAAGAGTTGAGGCCATTTACATTCAAGGTGACTATTGATAAGTAACAACATGGCCCTACCATTTTTCCATAAATATTCCTATTATTTACTTTGGATTTCCTTTTCACTTTTCCTGGGGGATTTTCTGCTTTCACTTTCTTGCATAATAATGGCTATCTTTCTGTATTTCTCTGTGCAGCACGTCCTAAAGCAGCTTTTGTAAATCTGGAAGACTGGTGACAAATTCTTTCAATTTCTTCTTCTTCTTCTTTTTTTTATTTGACAGGTAGAGTTATAGACAGAAAGAGAGAGACAGAGAGAAAGGTCTTCCTTCCGTTGGTTCAGTCCCCAAATGTCTGCTATGGCCTGTGCTGTGCCAATCCGAAGCCAGGAGCCAGGTGCTTCTTCCTGGTCTCCACGTGGGTGCAGGGGCCCAAGCATTTGGGCCATCCTCCAATGCCCTCCAGGGCCAGCAGACAGCTGGACTGGAAGAGGGGCAACTGGGACTAGAACCTGGTGACCATACAGGATGCCAGCACCGCAGATGGAGGATTAACCAAGTGAGCTACAGCGCCGGCCTCAATTTCTTTCAATTTCTACTTGTTGTAGAAGGACTTTATGTCACCTTCAGTCATAAATGAGTGCTTTGCAGAGTACAGTATTCTGAGATGACAGTCTTTTTTCTTCTAAGACTTAGAATATATCATGCCATTCCCTTATAGCCTGTAGGGTTTCTGATGAGAAGTCAGCTGTGCAAGTCTAATTGGAGATTCTCTGAAAGTAATCTAGCATTTTCTCATGTACATTTTAGAATTTTTTCTTTATGTTTTAGTGTGGAAAGTTTGAGTACAATGTATTGTGGTGAAGATCTTCTCTGGTCATGTCTGTTAGGAGTTCTATGTGCTTCCTCTATTTGGATATCCCTTTTTTTCTTCAAATTGGTGAAGTTTTATGTGATTATTTCATTAAGTAGGCCTTCAAATCCATTCTATCTTTCCAAACCTCAGGAAATCCTAAGGCATGTATGTTGAGTCTTTGATAATATCTCATAAAGCTCCAACACTGTTTTTAAGTTTTCTTTTTTCTTCTTGTTCTTGTTTTTCTTCCCCCCCCCTTTTTTTTTATTTGTCTTCTAGTTCAGAAATTTTTTCTTTCTCCTTGCTAAGTCTTCTATTATGGCTTTCCACCACATTCTTTGATCTATTGAATTCTTCATTTTTAATGTTTCATTTTGATTTCTCTTTAAAAATCTCAATTTCATGTGAAAATTTTTCATTCATATCATGTATGATTTTCTTCAGTTTGTGGATTTGCTTCTGGTTGCTTTTGAGTAGTCTTATGATTAATTTTTTCAATTCCATTTCCAATATTTCCTCAATCTCTTTATCTTCACATTCTAATACGGAAATGCTGTTATGTTCTTTTTGGGGAGGGGTCATGATGTCTTCCTTATTCTTGTTCTTGAATTTCTGCATTTGTTTTTAGACATTTGTGGGGTTGAGTTTTGTTCTTTTCCCCTGATGTCTTTCACCTTTGGACTACGCCTCTGTGGCTTAGTGGAATGTCTGCACTTTCAGACAATATCAAGGAGTATGTTATGTGTGTGGCCAAGGAGCTCTGGTCAGTGCTCCAGGGTGGGGCAAGTATCTGGAGTAACACCCAAGGTGGGCATTGTAGATCTCAATGCCTGAGTGTTAGCCCCAATGTATTCCATGCCACTGTATGTACTGCACAAACAATATGTGCAGTCTTCACTATGAGCACAGTGAGTGTGTGGAGACACACCCAGTGATTGCCCTTCCCATGTTACTACCGATTCCCCATGGTCTCAGCACAGAAGGCTCCCACAGTTGCTGGGTGCAGAGTTTTCTCTCTGCCCTACCAGCCTGCCCAGTCAGTAGGTAGGCAGTTGTTCCCTGAGACAGCTCTGCCTAGGCATCTTACTCTTAGGAGGCTGTGGTTACCTCATCATCCTACATGGTTGCCCAGATACCTCCCAGCCAGGCTCATAGTCAGTGGGGCCTGTGTGTTGTTTCCTCTGCTAGAATCTCTGGACCACGTGCATACACAAGAGCCACTGGCCAAGTTCTACTGCTTCCCTGCCACTGCCGCCTGTACTGCCAAGAAGATGGTTTCCTGTCTCAGTCAGTTTCTGTGTGCATGCACAAAGTCTTCCGCAGCTTCTGCCCCAACCCCAAATTACACCTGCCCTTTCTCAGCCAGGCAGTGGGCACTGTTGTGGGGAAGCTGGGGTGAGACAAACATGTCCCTTCTACTTCCACTGGGTCCGCAGGTAACCACTAGCAACCGCTAGCCCCCAGGGCTCCAGTCTGGACTCCCACCATGCTCTCACTCTGGCTATACCACCACAGATTTTTGTAGTCTGGTCTTACCTCTGTCTCCAAGCTGTCACCTGCTCTGGCTGGCTCTCATCTGCGGCAGCTGTGTGTTGTGTTCATGTTTACACTGCATGTTTGGATCCTGTATACAGGTCCTCGGCATTCCTCTTATTCTTGTGAGATCTCTAGTGTGGTTTTCTCCCCAATTCTCCCCTGAGACTGTACACCTAGCCACATGTTCTTAATGAAAAATATGTTTGTGGTTTGAATTTTTTATTAATTGTTTCAATAGAGCTTCATTCTCATAGGAGAAATCTGATTTAAATGTACATAGATGAGAAGCTCAAGGAAGGATGAAATTCTACATTTTAAGTGTCATGGGGTCACTTTTGAAATTTTTTTCTTGTTTTCTTTGTTTTTTAGATAAATAAAATATTTTCTAAGCTGCAAAGGAGATTTTGTTTGTTTCTCTAACCTACCTCCAATCATCTATTAAAAATATTCCACAAGAAATATCCATCAGAATGATAAACTGCTTCCTTATGCTTTTATTGAACAAAAGATCGTATTCTCCAACTTTGCTTTGTTTCTAAAATATTTACAGAAACCAGTTTCAACTTTTGCACTTTGGTAACCATTATTTCATGCTGCAGATAATTTTTCTTCTTTTATCTTAAAATCTTGATGACCACTCAGGATGATTTGCATTGTATCCTACCAAATCTATTTAATTTCAAAAGCTAATGTAAAGTAAATGAACATCTTTAATCTTCTTATAAGTTACAAAATTTGAGAAAAACAATTGGAAATTAGGTGTTCTCAACCATAATTCAGCAAGAGACTTTTTTAAGTTTTTCTCTGTGCTTCATGATGAAGATTAGTTAAGCTAACAGCCAACCAAATGCATTCCAATGATATATTTACTTTTGATCCATAAGTGGATTATTCTATGTTGAAAAGATTACTATACCATAGGTGCACTCTTTCAACCAACCATGTGGTTATTAAGGTACACTGTGTAGCATGGAATTCCAAATCAAAGCGATAACACATATGCCGAATATTATCAGATGTGGGCTGTGGAATGCAATTTCTTATTTAATTCTTTGTGCAGGTGTAACTAAATAGATTCGTTCAGAGTCAACAAAGAAAGAATTTTATGTGTCTTCCAACATGGTATGAGTTAAAATTAAAGCAAGTACTAATATTCAAATTTTCACTGCTGAGCACAGAGTGGGTAGTTATTAAATGTTTGTTCAGGGGCCGGTGCCGTGGCGCACTAGGTTAATCCTCCGCCTGTGGCACCGGCATCCCATATGGGCGCCTGTTCTAGTCCCGGATGTTCCACTTCCTATCCAGCTCTCTGCTATGGCCTGGGAAAGCAGTGGAAGATGGCCCAAGAGTTTGGGCCCCTGCACCCACGTGGGAGACCAGGAAGAAGCTCCTGGCTCCTGGCTTCAGATCAGCATGGCTCTGGCTGTTGTGGTCATTTGGGGAGTGAACCAATGGAAGGAAGACCTTTCTCTCTGTCTCTCTCTCTCACTGTCTGTAACTCTACCTGTCAAATAAATAAATAAAATCTTTTTAAAAAAGTTTGTTCAATATATCATTAATTGACCTCTGTTCTTGCAGTTGGAGGAATGGTTGTCACATGAGTTTATGCTATTTGGCTTTTCTACTGTGTATCTTCCAACTTAATGTAACCTTAAAGACCTCTACTTGAGATCAGAAATGAAGAAAATGTAATTCTGACACAGAAAATTGGATTTTCAGACTTTTCTTTCTCCCTAATGACTAGTTCTTTATTCCATTGATATTATTGTTATTAGATTCATGAATTTTATGGCCTCTAAAAATTTCACCAATTTTTTTTTTCCTTTTTGCCATTATCTGTGTTATATTTATCTAGGTACTCATGTGTATTGCTATTATTGATTAGAATCATTCCTAACCTTGCAATAATTCTGTCATTCCTATTTTACAGAAAACAATTGAGGATTATAGATGTAAAGTAAGCTAAGCTGTGTAGTTTAATAAATATTATTTTTTTAAAGACACTTTATGTCAGAAGTGTTGACTTGAGTTGACACTGCCTGTTATCCAGCTCCTCAGGAAGAGCAGGACATTTCATCTTTGTAGGAGCTTAGGTCAACTGAAAACTACTCTTCATCTATTTTTTTTTAACATGGCCAAACCCAATTTCTCCTTTCCAATCAAGTGACATGTCTTAAATTAATACAAATAGAATTGGGGCCAGCGCTGTGGCACAGTGGGTTAACGCCCTGGCCTGAAGCAACGGCATCCCATATGGGCGCTGGTTCTAGTCCTGGCTGCTCCACTTCCTGTCCAGCTCTCTGCTATGGCCCGGGAAAGTAGTAGAAGATGGCCCAACTCCTTGGGCCCCTCTACCCATGTAGGAGACCAAGAAGAAGCTCCTGGCTCCTGGCTTAGGATCGGCACAGCTCCGGCCATTGCGGCCATCTGGGGAGTGAACCATCAGATGGAAGACCTCTCTCTCTTTGCCTCTCCTCTCTCTGTGTAACTCTGACTTTCAAATAAATAAATAAATCTTTAAAAAATTAATACAAATAGAATCAATGAGCTTGGGGAGGAGTTTTAATAAAGTTCTCAAGATGTGTAGAATCCACACCTAGTAGAGAGCTCAGAATTTTTAGCATCTCTAAGAGACTGACTGTTGGAATAGAGTCTATTATTAGGTAAGTGAAATTCACTGTGCTTGTAGTCCAAAATCAGAATAACTTTCTTTTTTTAATTTAAATTTAATTTTTTTGAGAGGCAGAGTTAGACAGTGAGAGAGAGAGAAAGACAGAAATAAACGTCTTCCTTTCTGTCGGTTCACCTCCCCCAAATGGCCGCTACGGCTGGCACTGCGCCAATCCGAAGCCAGGAGCCAGGTGCTTCTTCATGATCTCCCACGTAGGTGCAGGGCCCAAGGACGTGGGCCATCCTCCACTGCCTTCCAGGCTACAGCAGAGAGCTGGCCTAGAAGAGGAGCGACTGGGAAAGAATCTGGCACCTGGACCGGGACTAGAACCCGGGGTGCTGGTGCCACAGGCAGAAGATTAGCCAAGTGAGCCATGGTGCTGGCCCAGAATAACTTTCTGAATCTCACAATTGCTTGTCATGATTTATATCTCAGAGACTTTCACTGAAGGATACAACAACCTAGTCATCATTTTGGTCAACATCTGTTGGCAACATGATTGAATGGAATCTCTTACCTATTTTTGCCCAACTGAATGCCAAACTTCTATAGTAAGAGGCTCAAGTGAAAGTATTACTCAGAGTAATATAAAGTGATAAAGGCCAACATTGGTGTTCTTTATGCATGGCAACAAGAAAAGAAAGAACTATTATGAAATTCCAATTAGTTTTACTTGTTAATTTTTAAGAGATCTATCAGTTTGTGAATTACTTAGGCATTTTTTCAACAATTAAAATAGGTGTCATGGATCCTAGAAAAGATTTTATAATTCATTTTTCCATATTTACTTGCATTCTTATTTTTCCAGTAATTACTTTGTTTCCTGTAATTTACTTAATACTTATGGAACAATTCTTTTTCTTTATTTTTAAAGATTTATTTTATTTGTTTGAAGGGCACACTTACAAAGAGAGAGAGAGAAAGAGAGAGAATCTTTCATCCACTGGTTCACTCCCCAAATAGCTGCATGGCTAGGGGTGGACTAGGCCGAAGTCAGGAGCCAGGAGCCAGGAGCCAGGAGCATCTTCCAGGTCTCCCATGTGGGTGGAGGAACCGAAGGATTTAGGCCGTCTTCTGCTGCTTTCCCAGGCAGGGAGCTGAATTGGAAGTGTAGCAGCTGAGTCTAAAACTGGTATCCTTATGAGATGCTGGTTTTGCGAACAGTGGCTTTACCAGCTATGCCACAATTCTGGCCCCTCTCATGGAGTAATTCTAATATATGTGGCTTTGAGAACCCATCATAAGCTTCTTTTACTGTTAAAATCATTTACAGAAAATACGATTGCTGCATAATCAAGTTCTACATTGCTACAAATTCTAGTCCAAGAATTATGCAGGTTAGACTCCCTATTTGAAATTTTATAGTGTGGAATAGTGATTAAAAAGTAAACAAAATATATTTTTATGTCAGAAATGGATTTTACACTTGTTCAAGGATAACTGACAATGAATACAAAATATGTGGGCAGAAATAACATTGCTTATTTTTATATAAGAAATCCAATTATTTTGAAGTGTGTCCACCATGACTTTAATGTATTCTTCAGGACCCCTGAGCTCCAAGTAATCTAGCCCAGCCCAGGGCAAAATTATAAAATGGGTAACATACCTTCACATATATTCATCTTTTTCTTGTTGGTAGGATAATTCCCCTAGTTAGTCTTTTACTCTCTGCACATCCATTAATTGTCTTTACAGTTTAGAATAAATTAAATTCTCATACACTTTTTCTACTTCTTTATTTTATTTTATTTTATTTTCACTTTGATCATTCTCTCTAGATGGGGCCTCTAATTTCAGGAAGTTTAGGAATCTTCATCTAATATCTGGTATGTAATACCACTGGATATATCTTAGTCTTCATTTAAAACTTTCTGTAATTTCCTGGGTTAAAAAAAATACTTGGCCGGCGCCGAGGGAGACTCACTTGGCCAATCCTCTGCCTGCGGAGCCAGCACCCTGGGTTCTAGTCCCCGTTACCCCTCTTCCAGTCCAGCTCTCTGCTGTGGCCCAGGAAGGCAGTGGAGGATGGCCCAAGTGCTTGGGCCCTGCACCCACTTGGGAGACGAGGAGGAATCACCTGGCTCCTGGCTTCAGATTGGTGCAGCACCAGCCATAGCAGCCATTTGGGGAGTGAACCAGTGGAAGGAAGACATTTCTCTCTGTCTTTTTCTCTCTCACTGTCTAACTCTGCCTGTCAAAAAAAAAAATACTTGTGTAATATGATTTTTCTTTGTTTCCTGATATTCTCTTCACATTCCAGACTGTACTCTGCTTAAATGTGTATTTTTGTGTACTTCAAACAAAAGGAATTTTAATAATAATGCCTTTTAATGTTTTAATTTTAATAATACATTTTAATGTTTTTATTTTAATAATAATACCTTTTAATTTTAATAATAATACCTTTTAATGAATCTCTTCATTCGTTTTCTCATGTCCCTTGACATTTTGTCCTAAAATAAATAAGTTCTTCCTTTTCTAAACTTTACTTGGTTCTTTTCTGTTTCCTTTGCACACATTTGTTATTTTAAAACACTTGGTAACATACTACTTATTCTAATGAAAGAATAGCCAAATAGCCCCATAAGCACATGCACTTGATGTAATCTCTTCATCACTGATAACACATTAATGATAATTACAAAATATATCTGGATTTTGAGGGAAGGACATGTAATAGCAAGAAAAAAATAAGTATAGATTAAAAGAAAAGAAGACATTGGGCAAAGGGATGCATTTAAACTGGAAAAACTTTGAATTTTGAATGCTCTTCCATTTTTCCAAATGATGATTAACATGGCAATATTGCTTATGAGAGCAGAGCAATTTAGGAAAAAAAAATGTGCTTCTTTCTCAGTACTTTAATTGGAAGTGGCAAATAAGATAAGCACTCCAATGATGTACAATGAAGCTCTCTTCCTTCCAAAATATTTCCGTGGTGCCCACTTAAATTTTATTGCAGCCTTTCTGTCTCTACCTTCAGTCATGTTTTGCTGCTCTGATCATTAATATTGACATATAATTATTAATACACAAGCTGGCTTCTATAAATAGGATTAATGTATTGTCATTTACAAAAGGTAAACTGCTGCACATAATGGAAGAAGATTTTATTTCTCCCAGATTTTTCTTACCTCTTTCCAACTTGCCACACTCACAAAAACATGCAAAAACACTGTCACCCCAAGGATTCCCTCATATTCACTGTAAGATGAGGTGATGACAGTGTACCCAGAAGCAGACTTTGGGGAGCTAGTAAGATGCTCCTATAAGGGAAGGGACAATAATATCTGCAATGTCACAGCTTTTAAGCACATTTCTGAGAATGCATTCATGTACATATGACATCCACATCTCATCTCCGAGGTCTATTTTGACTTAGTTTAAGAATATTTGAAGTTCTGAAGCGCAATTTCCATTTCAAGGACTCAGCTTCCTTTGGATTTTCTCCTCCCACTTGCGCTAAAACAGTCCTATCCAGCATTTTCAGCTGATATAACCTGCTTCTCAGTGAATCTGCATGCATGTCTCCAAGTAATTGAGTCAGTTCAATCTTTGACTCACATCTGAATCCTCATGCCTCTGTTTGCCCCACCTCTCCATAGGTGAATTTGTAGAACCCACTACTTAACAGGATCTTGGCATTACAGATCTATGATTTATCCCCTCTGGGCCTCAATACCATGCGTATCTTCCCAGGTACATCATATCCTGGTTCCTGATAAATGCATGTTTTTGTTTTTGTTTTTCCAAGAAAATTGAAGGTTCTCCAATCTATGCACTCCAGTTCAGCTGAGTATTTGTGGTACAGCCAGCCCCCTTGCTGCTCTGACCAAGGACATAGTCTTACCACAAAACGGATCTGGAATGCGCCTTACCTTCTCTGATCCCTGAGACTGCCACATTGAATTTACATGAGAGTTCCCTGTAACTGTCAGGTTACAGTGTCTGTTACCTCCAACTTCCTGAGTCCAGCATCATTCTTTGTGCTTTAATTTACAGTGTTGGACTTCTGCTCTGCTCACCATTTATGTTTTACACTAAAAATCCTGCATCTTCCGCAGATACCCTTTTTAGCTCTGGAAGTCTTGTTTCCTTATGGGCATGCCCAGCAGCACTCCTATTGCCATCCTGGGCTTTACTACCCTGAATTCTTTCATCACCATTTTTCACTATTTGCACATACCACACCACTTCTTCAGAATTTGATGCTGCTTAATGATGCTGGCTATGCCTGTGTTTACATAACCCCTTGGCCACAAAATCTTTCTTTTCCAGACTCTGCTGCTCCTCAAAGCTTGTTCCTATGCCTGCCCAACTCTGTGCATTTTGTGTCACTTCTCATTTCTATTAAATATCTCACTTGGCTATGATACTGTCAGTGAACAACTATAACAAGCCAGTTAGGCACTAGACAGGAGAACACACATCTTAGTTAATATGCTCAAACACAATCGTATTTCATAGCAGTTTGAATGTATTACTGAGACAGACAAACTTCTTTTTATGAAACTCATCAAAGAATAGAATCATCAGGAAAGTCCACTTTGTTCTTACCTGTCACTATTATGCCACTATTCTCTTCATAATCAATGCAATTATGCTTTCTCAGAGTGCACTAGGCTTTGTACTCTTCCTGGAACAAAATTTACTTTAGTAGGATAAAGTCATTTGAAATAGGACAACCGTCTGTCTTCCGGAGCATCGTCTCAGACCTGCTCATTACTAAGCTGTCATTCTTCAAACTGAAATCCACAGTCTTATTCTCAGGGCCTAAGTTGCTGTGTACATCGGAGAAAGATTATCCCCCTTTCCAGAAGGATACAGTAGTCTACTGCTCAGGAATTTTTGTAGCAAGGGGAATTGGCTATCAAACAACTGACAGCTCCATTTTTTCACACACGAGAGCATTATTTTCAATAATTTTGAAAAACATAAAAATCACCCAGGATGCGTATTAGATTGATGAAGCTTACAATATGACCTGATTAGGCTAACCTATTATTATAAACTGTTAATTTAATTTTAATTATTATATTAATTGTAATATATTTTATATGTACTTATGATAATTATATTATTTATATAATATGAATATTTATAATCATATATAAACCTCAACAATAGAGAAAGATTAAAAAGAAAAATGAAAACCCTATAAAACCTAATGTTATTGTAATGTTATTTCTGAAAATGTAATAATATGTCTTGTGATGATACTGGGGAAAACTCATATTGCAAAATCAGAAACTTGATCACACAATTTATAATGGCTATGTGTGCATTGCCACCATAATGGATTCTAAACCATGATTGGTTTTTGCTAAGCTGAACATTTGAAGGTTTAACATGTTGATAATATCCAGATATTACCTGTGACTTACTTTCTACCCTGATTATTTCTATTTTCTGTTATAATACAACTTTAACCAATAGTATTCTCAAAGAACATTCATTATTATGCAATTTTATTTATGTTCCATCTAACTTAGGTGATTATTAAGGAACAATATAATTAACTCATAGATCATCTATACTTAATCATATAATGAATTACATTTATAGTTTTCTAATACATCATTATATTAGTAATTATAAAATTAGTTGTATAGAATTTGTCAGTTTACTAACATATCAGTAGTTCCAAAATTAAAAACATTTAATGCTAGCATTTGTAAGCTGTTTACTATGTGTCAGGTGTTTTCACTTTACAAACTTGTTTTAACCACATTATAGGGCAAATAATTACATATTTTATAGATAAGGAAAATGAGATTATATACATCAACTAACTTGACCAGAACACTTGGGTAATAGAGAGGAGTACTAGGACTTTGCCTCATTCTGTGTTTTATGTCATCTCAACCTCAAACCCTCCAAACAGGTATGTGGAGTAAGGCTCAATGACAGCTCACTAACATTGAGGATATCTCCCATCTACATACCACCATATTATGTTAGAAATGTACAAACAGGATGTACTTCTGATTAAGTATTCAACAGAAGTGATTCATGATTCAACACTAGTATGAAGGAGATGAAATGACAGTGTATGGAGCTAAACAAAGCTATGAGGCAGAATAGCCAATGGCATTCTATATTGGATGTCATAAAAGTTTCACTCCAGATCAAATTGTCAGCCCATGAATAACACAGTTCAAATGCGGTGGATATGTTAAAAGCAGCAGCAAGGGCATTCTATACCATCTTGGAAGAAAAAGGGGTGAGGAACACAAAGAATCACAACCCACCCTACCCCAGGGAGTCTAAGATAGAGCCTAACAAATGGAGAAAACACAATAACATCGACTGTCTTTACCATTATTAAGACCATTAAAGAGGTAAAAAGCACAGCAGCTAACCACATTCATAAATAGTAAACTGGCCTTGAAGAAGACTGTAAGAACTCAATCTCATAAGTAACTAGATGTATGTTAATTTAATTTTATTGGAAAGAGAAGTAGAAATATAAAACATTAATCACCATTTCAGCAATGATTTATTTTGGACACCTGCCTGCACGGACAAGGAAAGCTGTTTGCTTTTGCTAGTCTTCCAATGCCTGCTTCCTTCTTGATTGTCTGAGGCTGCTTTCATATATGTTTCCTCTGTCAATAGTAGATAAGCCTTGATGTGGCCATCCTCTTTCTTTGTGCAGCAGAATACATGGACATTTGGGTATAAATGGTGGTGACTCTAGAATTTGAGATCAATGTACAATACATCAGACCCTTGGATCAAGCAGAATGATCTAAAGACCACACCATCTGCTCACATTATTATCATCCTTCGGTTACATATGAATTGGACTCTTTCTAGGAAAATGTGCCTTTAGTCAGAAATATGGTATTCTGGATTTTCTGACTAACATAAGTCATTACATGGAACTTGTATTCCAGTTGAGGGAATCACTTTCCTACTAAGAGGGATTGAGATGTTGATCTAACATACTGAAAAAATGTAAGTTCCATAATGAGTTTGATTTTTAGCATAGTTGAGTCTATTTGTCTCATGATTTTTGGAATTAAAACTTTAAACCTTAAAACTAGGTCAAGCTACACAGGGGAAAAACAATTTTATTCACTAACAGACAACCTGTCTAGATAACCCACTAGCAAAACCCCAGCAACCAACCCTGGAGTCAAGAAGTGTGAAGGAGTAGGCAGAGATAGCAGAATGCTTCTGGCCATGACTTTTTTGTTAAACCAGAAAATATATAACCAACAACTTATCCAGAGGAAAGAGTTACGAAGAGCATGTATCAGGTAATGAGATATTTTTAGAATTGTTTAATAATACTTTTTAAAATGATCAACTCTAAAATTCAATTTCTTATTTCAGCCTTGCTGAAACTCATGTTTCTAATGAAAATATGCAAACTACATGAATTCTGTAATGCATATTTTTAAGCTTAACAAATGAGAAACTTGCCTCTTAAAACTTACAGGGATATATGCTTATTCATTTTGTAGCTATGCCATTATTATACACGATATTATTACAACTCTCATCAGGCATTTCCTTTAGAGAATTTCCTCCCAAAGCACTTCAACAGAGGTTAATTTTGTTGTGATGGGTTTAATGCTTCTGAAGTGGCCAGAAGGGAGTCTGAAGCAAAACCAATGGTTAAATTGAAGACCTGGTAACATGGGACCATATAATTTATATAGCTGAATCTAGTGTTTTATATATTAGCTCTGTAAAAATTTCCAAAATGAAAGGTTTTTCAAAAGATTACTTATTTTAAGGCAGAAAAACAGATGGAGAAAGAGGAAGAAGAGAGAGAGAGAGGGAGAGGGAGACGGGGAGAGAGAGAGAGAGAGAGAGAGAGAGAGAGAGAGTCTTCCATCTGCAGGTTCATTTCACAAAGGCCAGGAACTATATTCTAGTCTCTCTGTTGAGTGGCAGGGACCCAAGTACTTTGGTCATCATCCTCTGCTTTTCTCAGGTGTATTAGTAGGAAGCTGGATCAGAAGCAGAGCAGGGGTAAGCACTGTGGTGTAGCAGGTAAAACCACTGCCTGAGATGCTGGCATCCAATGTGGGTGCAGGTTCGAGTCCTGGCTGCTCCACTTCCAATCCAGCTCTCTGCTATGGTCTATGAAGGCACTGGAGTCTATTTGTCTCATGATTTTTGGAATTAAAACTTTAAACCTTAAAACTAGGTCAAGCTACACAGGGGAAAAACAATTTTATTCACTAACAGACAACATGTCTAGATAACCCACTAGCAAAAGTGTTTGGGCCCCTGCACCTGGGTAGGAGACCTGGAGGAAGCTCCTGGCTCCTGGCTCTGGCTCGGCCCAGCTCCGGTCATTGAGGCCATTTGGAGAGTGAGCCGACAGATGGAAGACCACCCCCCAACCCAGGCTCTCTGTAACTCTAGCTTTAAGATAAATAAATGAATATTTTGAAAAAAGAAGAAGAGAAAGCAGAGCAGTGGGACTGGGATGGACACTGTGACATGGGATGTCTGCTTTGCGAATGGGCCTCTCAAATGGTTTCTTTTTTTTTTTTTATTTTTTGACAGGCAGAGTGGACAGTGAGAGAGAGAGACAGAGAGAAAGGTCTTCCTTTTTGCCGTTGGTTCACCCTCCAATGGCCACCGCGGGTGGCGCGCTGCAGCCCGCGCACTGCGCTGATCCAAAGGCAGGAGCCAGGTGCTTCTCCTGGTCTCCCATGGGGTACAGGGCCCAAGGACTTGGGCCATCCTCCACTGCACTCCTGGGCCACAGCAGAGAGCTGGCCTGGAAGAGGGACAACCGGGACAGAATCCGGCACCCTGACCGGGACTAGAACCTGGTGTGCCGGCGCCGCAAGGCGGAGGATTAGCCTAGTGAGCCGCAGTGCCGGCCTTCAAATGGTTTCTAATGAAGTTTTGAGTATAACAATAACTTTCATCAGAATAGTTCTCAAATGTATGAATGCTTTTGAAGAACACCAATCACTAGTCACTGAGAAGCGTGTTTCAGTATATTTATTAAAAATTAATTTACTTTAATATCATTCAGTTCAGTAGGAAACCATCTAGTCACTGAGCTGAGAGAATTTGAACCTTCGACTATGCCTAGCCTAGCACTACTAATCCCTTGCTCAAGGGTGAAGTCTGTCTCCTGAATTAATTTGCATTATACTGGAGATCAATATTTGAAATCAATATGTCTTGTGCTTATAGTTGCTAAACCACAACCAAAGTTATAGTGTTAGTGTGCTGAAAATTATGCAGAATGAGGAATTGTTCATGATAAAGCCTTATTTTCTATAAAAACAACACTGAACACATTTTACTTCCTAGAAAAGGAAGTCAGGTTTAGTCTCTGTTGAAAATAAGCAAGAAAAATATTGATGCTTCTAAGCTACAGGTAGAAATTGAAACACATTGGCCGGCGCCGCGGCTCACTAGGCTAATCCTCCGCCTTGCGGCGCCGGCACACCGGGTTCTAGTCCCGGTCGGGGCGCCGATCCTGTCCCGGTTGCCCCTTTTCCAGGCCAGCTCTCTGCTGTGGCCAGGGAGTGCAGTGGAGGATGGCCCAAGTGCTTGGGCCCTGCACCCCATGGGAGACCAGGATAAGCACCTGGCTCCTGCCATCGGAACAGCGCGGTGCGCCGGCCGCAGCGCGCTACCGCGGCGTTCATTGGAGGGTGAACCAACGGCAAAAGGAAGACCTTTCTCTCTATCTCTCTCTCTCACTATCCACTCTGCCTGTCAAAAAAAATTTAAAAAAAAAAAGAAATTGAAACACATTAATAATACATTTAAAAATATGCACCCATTAAAAACTTCTAATGTGCTTTTTAAAGAGTAGTAGAACTCAGATATCCTATACCACACAAATTGAAAGGTAACAACAGTGTCAGAACAACAGACATGACTCAGTACTTCTGTGGATAAGCTAATGCCCACCTAGCAGAAAGTCTACAAATGCTGATATTCCTCACCCAAATGTATTTGGCTTCCTAAAGGGATATTTCATATGATCTCTAGGAAATCGTGTTGTTTATCACCTTGTGGCATACGTTGTTGATCTGTCAGGCTCTGTCTTATCTAATGCCCCTAGTGGCCATCCGTGTCTGGGTGGAATCGCCTATCTGATGCTGCTACACACCTCATACTTTTTCCAGAGATCCAATGGGGCAGGGAGGGAGACTTGCTTTGTAATGCTCTTTTTAGTATGCCTCATTCTAGGACTGGAACAAGAGCTCAAAGACTTGGCTGAACATCAGTCTAAATGTGACATATTGATCCTGGGCCAAGTCCCTTGCACCAGATGCGTAGGCCCTGCCATCACTTTTTTTTCCTCTCCTCTCCTCTCCTCCTTTTTCTTTTTTCTTTTAAATTTATTGTTATTTTTTTGAAAGTCAGAGCTACAGACACAGAGAGAAAGCTCTTTCATCCACTCGTTCACTTCACAAATGGCTGCAATAACCAGGGCTGGGACAGGCCAAAGGCAGGGGTCAGGGGTTTCCTCCAGGGTTCCCACATGGGTAGCAGTAGCCCAAGCACTTGAGCCATCTTCTGCTGCTTTCCCAGGCCATTAGCAGGGAGCTGAATTGGAAGTGGAACAGCTAGGATAGGAATTGGTGCCCAGATGGGATATTGGCGTCACAGGCAGTGGCTTATCCCACCAGGCCACAATGCCACCTCCAGTGCATCCCTTTTCTAGGAAGAATTGCTTTTCCTCCCAGAACTTACTTCTCAGTCACCTGGGCAAATAAGCTCTGATTGTTTTGTGCTACAGCTGTCCAGATCAGAATTGGCCAATTTTATGGTGGGTAACATTTAACTTTTAACAGAGATTTAATGGTTTTCATGCATGAATTAGCTCTTTATTTACCATGGCTTTGTAGCATAAATGCTGTCACTTTTGTGATTTTTACTTTTACCATTGAAGGATACAAGTCAGAGAAATTATAATAAAATCATAGTGCTATTATAATGGCAATTTGCTAATAATTATTAAAGTCCTACCCTATGTTCCATTTGGTTGTACATTGCGGTTTTTTTAAATTTTTTTATTTTTTTATTTTTTGACAGGCAGAGTGGACAGTGAGAGAGAGAGACAGAGAGAAAGGTCTTCCTTTTTGCCATTAGTTCACCCTCCAATGGCCGCCGCGGCTGGTGCGCTGCGGCTGGCGCACGGTGCTGATCCAAAGGCAGGAGCCAGGTGCTTCTCCTGGTCTCCCATGTGGGTGCAGGGCCCAAGCACTTGGACCATCCTCCACTGCACTCCCTGGCCACAGCAGAGAGCTGGCCTGGAAGAGGGGCAACCGGGACAGAATCCAGTGCCCCGACAGGGACTAGAACCTGGTGTGCCGGCGCCGCAAGGCAGAGGATTAGCCTAGTGAGCCGCGGCACTGGCCTGTACATTGTGTTTTACATTAATTATCTCGTTTAATTATTTCAATACTTTTTAAGCTAGATGCTCTATTTTTCCCAGTTTACTAATGAAGAAACTGGGCACATAGAAATAAATTTAAATTGATAAAGGTCACACTGACTAGATTCAATGACTCAGCACCTGATCATGAGCAAGAAAAGAAAAAGATAAAGATTGAAATTTTGCCTCCATTATATTTTGCTCTTCATTCATAATTTCAAAGGCAGATAAGTGAAATTAAAGAAACTTTATCTCATTCAAATGGAAATTGCCACCAAAGCAGAGATGTGGCTGTTTTCTCTCCTATGGTATCTCAGGTACATAGTCTACAGCCAGCACAAAATATACAATAAATATATGTTAAACTGAATAAATGAATGGTATTTAAGGTTTTCTGTCACTTTTTCTTATGCAATCTTCATTTTTTCTTGTTTTTCTAATTTGTATGATATCAATATTCTCTGAAGAATTACTGAAAAGATCTAAATTAAAATAAATACTTCTTGTCAATAAATCACATAGATTTCTTTGTGAGGAAATTAGGGCTAGTTGAGCAATGAATCAAGTAAAAGGATTTTTCCTTATGCATACCATCAACAAGACTTCTCTGAGATGTGTATTGAAAAGATGTGTATTGAAATATGAAGGGGCTGGGGCCGTGGCTCAACAGGCTAATCCTCCGCCTTGCGGCGCTGGCACACCAGGTTCTAGTCCCGGTCGGGGCGCTGGATTCTGTCCCGGTTGCCCCTCTTCCAGGCCAGCTTTCTGCTATGGCCCGGGAGTGCAGTGGAGGATGGCCCAAGTGCTTGGGCCCTGCACCCGATGGGAAACCAGGAGAAGCACCTGGCTCCTGCCTTTGGATCAGCGCCGTGCGCCGGCCGCAGTGTGCCGGCCGTGGCGGCCATTGGAGGGTGAACCAATGGCAAAAAGGAAGACCTTTCTCTCTTTCTCTCTCTCTCTCACTGTCCACCCCACCTGTCAAAAAAAAAATTAAAAAAAAAAAAGAAATATGAAGATGTCTTGAGGGATATGTCATAAGTTTCACAGCTCTGTAAAACTCTTTATTGTATACTAATTTTTTTTGTTTGTTTTCTTTTTTTTAATTTTTTTTTAACTTTTATTTAATGAATATAAATTTCCAGTGTACAGCTTAAGGATTACAATGGCTTCCCCCTCCCATAACTTCCCTCCCACCTGCAACCCTCCCCTCTCCCACTCCCTCTCCCCTTCCATTTGCATCAAGATTCATTTTCAATTCTCTTTATATACAGAAGATCAATTTAGTATAAAGATTTCAACAGTTTGCACCCACATAGAAACACAAATTGAAACATACTGTCTGAGTACTAGTTATAACATTAAATCACAATATACAGCACATTAAGGACAGAGATCCCACATGAGGAGCAACTGCATAGTGACTCCTGTTGTTGACCCAACAAATTGACACTCTAGTTTATGGTGCCAGTAACCATCCTAGGCTGTCGTCATGAGTTGCCAAGGCTATGGAAGCCTTCCAAGTTTGCCGACTCTGATCATATTTAGACAAGGTCATAAAAGACAGAGTGAGGATAGTAACCAATGATCCTAAGAGTGGCATTTACCAGGTTTGAACAATTATACAGCATTAAGTGGGGAGGAGGACCATCAGTACACACAGGTTGGGAGTAGAGCCATTGGTAGTAGAGTAGAGGTTATGATTACAAAGGAATGAGGCCCAAGTGCACTAGACAGGGCCTAGAACAAAGGACAGAGTCATATTAGAGGAGCTAAGAAAGGTGCTGTCTAAGCTACAAGTAATTTTTCTGATTGAGAGGCAAATAGAACCTGATAGAAGGGGCTTGATAATAATCTGGTGGGCTTTAGGCCTTGTAAATTCAGAGGCCCAGGCCTATAATTTTTAATTAATTATTCTTGGAAACAAGAATAATGTCAGGAACATAATCTCAGATTGAGTGCTGTCAAAACTGACAGCACTGATGTAGCTATGTAAGCTCATATGTATAGTGTTCTACAGCAGTTCCTGTGTAAGCTACTTCACAAGTAATACATGCGGGGTCATACCAGGATATGATTCCTGAGACAAACAAATCATGGCTGTGCTGGAAACTATATTTTGGTTCTGATCTTTGTAGGTGCTGAGAGTTTATGTGATAATCTTAGCATTCCCTACATTTTCATATATTTTTAGCCGTCTTCGAAAACTTCCTGGTTCTGAGACATCATGCCAACAATCTTCATTAAAATAATAAAAATGCTCATTTTACATAATGTTTTAAAAATTCTTTGATAGCATCCAAGAATTTAAAAACATTCATACATAAATTATTTTTATAATTTGACCTTGATCAATTCACATACATTTAGTGTGCTCTCTTCTCCATTTGAAGTGGAAATATAGTCCTGACCCACTTTTCAGAGGAAATCAATAAAAGTGATTGACTTTTATAGAGTAATATATACGCTATAGGAGAGACAAATCAAAAATTAAAAAAAAAAAGTGTTCAAACATAGCTGGATGAAAAAACTCAGGATGCAGTTGTAGACTTGCTAATGCTGAACAAGGCTGATGAACATATTTTTGCCAGTTTTACTAAGTAAATCTTATTTAATTATAAAAATCTATTTAATCAGTGATGGAGTCATTTCATTTGGGTGAGTGTCTAATGGTAGGGGAGCTTTGCAGCATGATCATGACCTTCTTCTGTTGTCAAGACCACCTCTAATAAAATGTGATGATGGAGCATTTCCCTTGATTAAAGCACTTAAATAAATAAATAAGTCAGTAAATGAATTTCCCAGCTAAGGGGGAAAAGGAGCAAATGGAGCTGTAAATCCTATAAGAATAATTTTATCATTTTACAAAACTTTTATGGATTAAATTGTGCTTCTCTAATTACAATAGCTTAAAACATTTCATTTTGTTTAATAGCATTTGCTTTGATTGTATCATTATCATAGTTAGCACATTGCTCTAATGTCTACTGTTCAGTGTCTTTCCAACAATATAAAGGATAATTGGAGATTTCTGGATGTATTTTACTCTTCTATCTCTAGAAAGGCATCATAATAGTCAGAAAACAAGAAGTTCCATTAGTAGAAAATTTGTATTTCCCAAGTATCTTACCCCACTCACAACATTTCAGATTCATTTATTAACAGTTTAACTTTATACCTTCACCCATTTCAATTGTCCCCTCACAAATTTTAATGATTCTATTTGTCTTTGACAGTATAGCAACAGAGATAAATTCTTCAATTTTTGTTCCTTTTGGGTAAATTCACAGCATTATAAAGATAATTGAAGGAAATTTCAATCTTCTTATAAGCTGAAACTTTGGGTGAAACCTCAGAGCTCACCTCATACTCTTGTGCCCCTGCTTTCAGTTCAGAATTTATAAATGGAGAGAACTCTTACCCTCTCTCTTGCTTTGGATGTTTCCCAATAGCTAATGCTGACTTGTGCAACTTTCCTAGATCACTTTGAGAGTGAGCGAAAATGTCATTGTAGTAGGAGTTAGGCTGGAGCTTAAAACCTAATTGCATGTTTTGATTTTTTGATTTGTTGTCTTAGCTCATAGCTTATGCATCTTTTGAGGGGTGGAAGGACATGCATGCTGTAGATGGGCCTATGTGTTTGTGTACTGTATTCGCAACAAAATCACAATCAGGTTAAACATACTTCATCAACGGTTTGACAATAACTGAAATTTCTGAAGAGCAATTAATATGTGTACTCTTCTGCTCTTTTTAAAATAATTTTATTTTACCTTATATGAGAATCAGAGTTCCAGAGAGAGATAGAGAGGCAAAGAAAGAGATTTCCCATTTTCTGGTCTACTTCCCAGATGGCCATAATGGGCAGGGCTCTGCAAAGCCAAAGCCAGGAGGCAGCAGATTCTTGCATATCTCCCATATGGGTGGACAAGGGCTAAACACTTGGGCCATCCTCTGTTGCTTTCCCCAGGCAATTAGCAAGGAGCTGGATCTGAAGTGGAGCAACTGGAACAGAAATGGATGATGGCATCACAGGAGGTGGCTTTACCTGCTATGCCACAATGCTGGCCCCTTTTTCTGCTCTTTTGTACTTCATTGAGGTGGCTTAGCATGGTCACAGAAATAGGAGAAACATTTGAAGAAGAACTATCAAAAGAAAAAAAGGAAGCTAAACTAATTAGGCTAAACTTGTATCTTCAGTTGATGGACATCTGGGTTGATTCCATTTCTTAGCTATTATGAATTGAGCTACATGTGTTGAATTCATTTAATTTGGGTGAATTCTCAGGAGTTGGATGGCTGGGTCTTATGGTAGATCTATTTTCAGATCTCTGAGGAATTTCCATATTGTCTTCCATAATGGATGTTAAGTTTACATTCCAACCCACAGTGGATAAGGATAACTTTTTTTTCTACATCCTTACCAGCATTTACTGCTTTTTGATTTTTGGATGATAGCTATTCTAACAGGGGTGAGGTGAAACCTAATTGTGGTTTTGATTTGCATTTTCCTGGTGGCTGCTGATCCTGAGCATTTTTTTTTTTTTCATGTGTATGTTGGGCATTTGTATTTCAGCCTTTGAAAAGTGCCTGTTCATGTCCTTTGCCCATTTCTTAACTGGATTGTTTGTTTTGTTGTTGAGTTTTTTGAGCATTTAATAGATCCTGGAAATTAATCCTTTATCAGTTGCATAATTTGCGAATGTTTTCTTTTAATCTGTTGTTTGCCTCTTCACTTTGCTGACAGTTTACTTAGCAGTACAGAAACTTTTTAGCTGAGGTAATCGCATTTGTCTGTTTGTGTTTTTATTTCCTGTGATTCTGTGGTATTTACCAAGAAATCCTTGCCTATGCCAGTGTGTTGCAGAGTTTCTCCAATGTTTTCCTATAGTAATTTGATGGTAGCACACTGTAAATTTAGATCTTTGATCATTTTTTATTTGACTTTTGTATAAGATGAAAAGTAGGGGCCTTACTTCATTCCTTTGTACATGTAGATCCAGTTTTCCCAGGACCATTTGTTGATGAGACCATCCTTTCTTCAGGGATTGATTTTTCCTTCTTTGTCAAAGACTAATTAGTTGTAGATGCGTGGATTAATTCCTGGGATTTATATTCCATTTCATTGGTCTACATGTCTAGCTCTGTGCCAGTAGTAGGCTGTTTTGATGATAACTTACCTTTGGTATGTCTTGAAGTCTGGTATTGTGATGCCTCTGGCTTTGTTTTTGTTGTATAAGATTGCTTTAGCTATTCAGGGTATCTTGTGTTTCCA
Source organism: Lepus europaeus (assembly GCF_033115175.1). Classification (NCBI taxonomy): domain Eukaryota; kingdom Metazoa; phylum Chordata; class Mammalia; order Lagomorpha; family Leporidae; genus Lepus; species Lepus europaeus. Next base: position 57,149,171 of record NC_084828.1, read on the forward strand.
TGTGAATTTTAGCATCATTTTTTCTAGATCTGAAAAGAATTCCATTGATATTTGGATTAGGATTGGATAGAATCTGTAAATTCCTTTCAGTAGTATGGACATTTTGATAATTTAAATTCTTCCAATCCACAAATATGGAACAGTTTCCCATTTTTTAGTTTTTTTTTCAATTATTTTCTATAATTTGTTTTATTTCATTACAATCTAATCCTTGATTAGATTTATTCCTAATTATTTAAGGGTTTTGTGACTATTGTGAATGATACTGATGTTACAAGTTCTTTCTCAGCCATGACAGAGTCTGTATTTACAAAATACTTTATTTTTGTATATTGATTTTATATCCTGTAACTTTACCAAACTTTTTCTGAATTCCAGTAGCCTCTTAGTGGAATCTTTTAGTTCCCCTTTATAAAGAATCCTGTCATCTGCAAACAGGGGTACTTTGATTTCCTCCTGTCCAATGTGTATCTGTTTGATTTATTTTTCTTACATAATGGCTCTTGCTAAGACTTCCAGAACCATATACTGGAGAGTAATGGTGAAAATTGGCATCCATGTCTGGTTCCAGATCTTAGTGGAAATGCTTCCATATTTTTCCCATTCAATATGATTGATGCTAGCTGTGAGCTTGTCATATATTGCCTTGATTGTTTTGAGGATGTAAATATTTAGTTGCCTGGGGAATAAGGCTGCTTTATGTTCATTTTTCAAGACTTAAAAAAAATTTTTTTTGGTTGTGTTGCACTAGGAAATCTCTCCCTGCCTCCCTTTTATCTCTCTCTCCGTATACAAAATAAAAAGCTCTTAACAACAACAACAACAAAAAACAACAACAATGACAAAAACAACAAAAAAATTCATAAAAACACATGTTAAAAGTTTTTATTCAGGTCGGCGCTGCAGCTCACTCAGCTAATCCTCCACCTGCGGCGCCAGCACCCTTGGTTCGAGTCCCGGTCGGGGCGCCGGATTCTGTCCCAGTTGCTCCTCTTCCAGTCCAGCTCTCTGCTGTGGCCTGGGAGTGTAGTGGAAGATGGCCCAAGTGCTTGGGCCCTGCACCCGCATGGGAGATCAGGGGGAGGCACCTGGCTCCTGGCTTCGGATCAGCGCAGCGCACTGGCCGTGGTGGCCATTTGGGGGGTGAACCAATGGAAAAAGGAAGACCTTTCTCTCTGTCTCTCTCTCTCTCACTGTCTAACTCTGCCTTTCAAAAAAATAAAAGTTTATATCCAGTTAAGTCTAGTTTGCTTAGGTATTTAAAGAATGGTTTTTAAAAGTATTTACATGATCTTTGCTATTATGTATGATGGGGTTAACCCTATTAAGCCTGTGAGCTCCTCCCTTACAAAGGAGAAAAAGCAAATCAAAGCTCGGCAAACATGAAGCATGTATTCTACTGCTTCAAGTCTTTACAATGAAGGATAATGCCACCTAAACAGTAGATGAAGTTCTGGTGCTACAAACTGATTGCTGAGATGGGAAGTGGTGCCCATGCAGGCTTTTTTGTTGCATACAGCTTAGCTAATCACTCATAGCTATTTGCTAGATCAATATTCCTGCATAAAAGTGATGATTGAGATACTGCAAAGTAAAGCACTTTAAAAGGTGAGTTTGATTAGGCTGCTGAAATTGGAAAGCACCTCAAATTATAAACATCTAAACCCAGTGATATCCCAGACTACAAGAAAAAAAAAGGACCCAAGACCCCTTTTATATTACAGACTAAGTGTATTTTTAGCCTCCTTTGGAAACCATCCAGAAGGCAAAAGGATCCATCTGGTTCATGCTTTTCTTTCAGTACTCTGATACATCTTTACTTCCTTAGCTCGTTGTATACAGACCAAACAGCTGAAGTTCTGCTGGATTTTCAGTGAAAGAAGATTATGGAGTTTAGTTTCCAAGTTTAAATTCTTCAACTAAATATGTTATACTATAAACTTTTATTAGATTAGAAAGTTTTATGAAGTATTTCAAAGGATTCTATAAGGCCAGACACTAAAGGTATATTTTATGTTTAATTTTGTCCAAAACTGCTCCACTCCACAAGCAAAAAGAGGAAACCCAATCTGGAGATGCTAAGACACAAGTACATCTATAAACCCTTTTCCTTAGGTAGCAGATTGTAATCCCCAAAATGTTCACCACAACATCTTCCATCTTCAGTTCCCTTCTTTGATGTTCCTTTTATCAAAATGCTCAGTGTCTCTCTTCTTTTTTCCATGATTCTGAGCAGGCTTTGCCTATTGCAGACATGACATAATGAGGTTTTGAAGTTAGTTCTAAAAAGTAATATAGTTTCTGCTTGTTTTTCATGGAAGCTCTCAGAACACAGGAATGCTCTAAGGAAAATGCTGGGAAGAAACCAAAGCAACCCCAGGGAGAAGGCACTGAAAAGACACCAATAGCCAGAATCTTCTCATCAGCCTGTTAAATATGCCAACTACGAAATTAATTGCCCAGTCCCAGATGACTACTTCCAGCTCACTTTGTGTGATTCAGCAATGGGCTATCCCCACTGAGTCCTTTACAATAGCATGCTTGTGAACAAAATAAAGGAATTCGGTTAAGGTTTGAACTTTAGAGGGATTTATTAGGAACAATGGGGAATCAGTTCCAACCTTAGAAGATTTAAACTTGGCAGTGTTTTGCATAACTCTGTAACAAGGATGGGCAAATTATGTGCTCTGCAAACTAAATCTGTCCTGCTTTTTATGAACCATAGCTGACAATAAGTTTTCACATTTCTAAAGGGTTGTTGAAAAGAAAATCTCCAAACAGAGAAAGAAAGAATATGTGGCATAGATTGTATGTGCCCTGCAATTTACTCTCTGGTCCTTTATAGAAAAAGTTTAGTGAGCTCTGGTTCATAAAAATACCATTTCACAAATCTATCTTCTCCTAGTAGTATTAATTATTTACCTTGGTTTTGTGCTGGAAGAAAAGCTTGTCAACAACAGAAACTCTCAGAATATGTTTCTAAGGGTCTTATCGTAACTGTCTGTCTACAGTGCATTTTGACTTCAGATAACAATTGCATATTTTATTGGATACCCTTATGCAAGCATACTGAATTCTCCAGTGTGGTGCAATAGATCATAGCTCATGAAAATATATACTGGGGCTATATAATTCAGAGTCATAAATTATACCAGGGAATTTTTGAAAACACCTTCTGAGACCTAGAAATACACATTCTTGTATATCTGGCACATTTATAATTTCTTATCTGAGGTTGAAATAACATAGGTATATTTAGAAGAGTATTTTTCCTATGTGTGTGTTGTATATTACAATTATACATTTGAAATAAGGGCTTCCTTAGATCAAAACTGAAGAGGAACATGTAAAATATAGCACCAAAAATTTTAGCATTTCTTTCTTTGATAACTTAATTGAGGTTGCAAGAAACCACGCCAAAGTGAACTGCCAGCCTGGAAAGTTATTGCACATCTTTATAGTTCCATGACTGGTTGTATCAATAAAATCACAGGATGTAACCAAAAAGTCACTTTCTCAAAGTTATTCTTCCATTAAACACATATTTTCACTTCATCTTGAGTTTCAGATTTAGGTTATCAATGCAATATGAAGAACAATAATATTTTGCTTAAATGGTATTTTAATTTAGATAGGACAATAACAGAACATTGAAATTTTGAATGCTAATAACTCTTCTCCATTATATTCAGGGTGGGAGTGGAGATTTGAGGACCCACAGGAATGGCATAAATCCTCCTTACTTATGTCTGGCCAAATGATCCATCCTTATGCCTTACATTTATTTTGTAGTTTCTTTTTTTCCGTTTTGATAAAAGTGCTTAGATTTGAAAGCTAGAGTTTTAAATTGATAAAAATTTTAAGACGAAATATCTGGTATTTAATCAACTATCACTTTTCCATTTGTCAATGAAATATAGCAATGGAAAAATCATAAACATGAAAAATGATAACTTTCACAATTAAATACTGACTCACTCTGTGTCCTTTACCTGGGATCTTGGTGATTTTTAGAGAAAACAACATAATACAGGCTTTGTGAGGATACATTTAAGTCCTTGATAGGTTGGAAATTGCTGTGGAGCTTTAATTTTTGAAATAGGTTTTCAGTGCAAGGTAAAATTGATGTAATGACATAAAGAAACAAAACAAGTAACAACCTTTCAAAGAGATTCAACGTAATTGTTGCGAAGTGAAAAACCTCTTAGAACTCCCATACATTTCAGCAAGAATTGTGTTGTTTTCCATTATGGTTTTTATAGACCTTCTATAATACTGGTTCATAAAATGTGTGTCTGCAGAAATTATCTACGGAAGTTAGAGGTAGAAAAGACCTGCTAGGGCATCTATTTTCATTTACAAGCCATCAATAACTAATGTAAGACACGACAGTAATACTACATTAAGGTTAAACATTTAAACACAGAAGTCAGGAAATGCAAAAATCAAGGATCTCTTAATAACATCAAACACCCACAGTGTACAGATAAAATATTTTTGATTGCTAATTATACTGTTAAGTGTTGTACCTTAAAATGAAACACATGAAATATGAACAAGCTAATGTTCCCTTGAGATACTTGTGTATCCTGGCTTTTATGTTTAGATTGTTAACTTTCTAAGTTTCATTGACATAGATTTAGATTTTTGTTTTTCATTTCCTTCCTTTATTTTTGAAGAAAATAAAAAAAAAATGCTGTGCATTGATCACTGATGTTAATGGTGTTAAGGGTTACCCTCAGCCTCCATATAACTGAAGAAGTTATTTTAAAATTGTATTGGTAAAATTAACCAGAGTTGTGGCCCACAGTGTTCAGGATGTGGTCATTCATGTCTCTGAGTATCACCTGGTGCTGTGCTTTGACCATTTCATGTGAGCATGGAGCTGCCTTTCCTAAGCAAATAGACTCTGTGCCACAACTGTAGATTTCTAAATTTTACAAAATAAAATTTGAATGAGAATATGGATTATTGATAAGCCCACAGCTGACGAAATTTGATGAGGAAGACTTTTAAAAAAAAAAATTATTTATTTATTTATTTATTTATTTATTCGTAAGGCAGAGTAAGGGGAATGGGGTGGAGAGAAGGTGAGACAAAGAGAGAGAGATCCTCTGGTTCAGTCCCCAAATGGGTGCACCGGTTGGAGCTGGACTGATCTGAAGCCAGGAGCCAGGAGTTTCTTCCAGGTCTCCCATGTGGGTACAGGATTCCAAGCACTCAGGCCATCTTTTGCTGCTTTCCCAGGTATTTTAGCAGGGAGTTGAGTTAGAAGTGGAGCAGCTGGGACTCGGACCAACACCTATATGGGATGCTGGTGCTTCAGGCAGCAGCTTTACCCACTATTCCACAGCATGGGCCCTGAGGAAGACTTTAAGAGGGTTGATTCTGCCTTTCAAAAGATTGCTCTTAAGAATGACCATCAAAAGGAAAGGAAAGGTAAAAACATTACAGGTGCAGAGCACAGTGGCAGAAGATATCTGGGTTGTGAGATTAGAAACTGTATGTCTCTAAATTCTAGTTGAAGGATTAGAGCTGGCAAGGCTATCAATAGACTAGAAGAAGGAAGTGCTCAGGAAGTAAGTGGCAACCATTTTTGGCACTCTCCCACTCAGAGTCCACTACCCTACCATGGCAGATGAAATATACCCAATTTAACTTCCAGTCTACCTCTTGTTGTAAGCAGAATAACAGATCCCCAAAGATATCCATGTCCTAACCCCAAGAATATCTTACAGTGTTCCTTTACTTAACAACAGATATGGTTATGTATAGGATTTTGAGATTATGGGTAATATCCTAAAGTTTTACATTGGACTTTAAAGGGATTGAGGGAGGAAGGAGAATTGGCTAAGGAGATGTTACAATGGAAGTGTAGGCTGACCTTATATGATTGTTTGCTTACTTTGAAAATGGAAACAGTCCACAGCCAAGAATTACAGACAGCCTCTAGAGGCTGGAAAGATGAGGAATGGATTCTCACTTACAGCCTTCAGCCCTGCTCACATCTTGACCTTAAGGCCCCAAAGAAGCACTCTGGACTTCTGACCTTCAGAACTGGAAGAATAAATGCGTTGTTTTAAGTCAACACACTTGGGGTGATTTGTTAGGGAATTAATACACCTCTGCACATATATAATGAAAGCATCACATTGTTTTGTTTCAAAGATGTCATAAATTGTGTGACACAAAACTAATATTCTAAGAGACTTGGAAGAACATATGAAGCACAAACATTTGCTCTTTGAGCTAACAATAGCACATGTTAATCAACAAAATTACATATTCCAATCTTTATAAATATTGTGATCAAATGTGGAGTCCATTTCCTTTATAGTCAGAGTATAATGGCTCTCTGATTTTCTTTAGGTTATTAGAAATTGTGTAGTTTGGTCTTGACATGCTGCTTTTCATAAAATACACTCATGACTTCTTTAGAGATATACCTTGTTGTTTCAAAGTGTTCTGTTTGCTTTTCCTATTTCTTTAATTGAAGTACATGTTGTTGGAAGTTTAATAGCCTCTTTGGAAAACCTAGTAGAAGCATTTGTCAGGCAGATGTTGATGTCCCAGTGATAGGCCTTCAGGATGCATGAATCAGCGGTGCCATGCTTCACTACCTTTAAAAGTCTTCTGATTTATTCTGAAACACAATGTCTTCTGCCTCTAATTGCATTACATGGGTGTGGCAGTCTTCTGCATATGTAAGCTGCCTTAAGTGCCTCAAAGTGTAACCTATTTCAAAGACATTTAAGTGACAATTAGAAATCCGTATTTCAGTAAAAATTAAATTGCATGTGATAATACCAATGCAAATAGCTCAAATGAGTTAATAAACATTTTTTATGTGGACTAGTTTTACATACTCAGAACCAAAACAACTGGTTGCATCTTACTCCATTGCTTTCAGCTGAAAAGATTATTTGGTATTGATTACATGATACATCTTGATTTTTTTTGATACATCGTGATTTTTAATGACAGCAAACTGGAAAAAATTTGCCCACTGACGTCAAGGAAATATAGAAATAATGCAAACCAATAGTTAATACAGCACAGTTTAGAGGGGGACACTGAGATTTGGGAAAGATAAGTAGCTTCCTTAGGACGGTAAGGTTAGCAGATGGCAGAGGCACAATTCAGATGGAGCAGTGCTAGTGAAAGCCTGGAGTCTTTACCACTGCACTCACCCCTCTTTCTGTTTCCACAATCTGTACTGAACATCTCAGCGGTTAAGGAGTATATTGTTCTCTTTCTAATCTCCACTTATATACCAGGTGACTTCCCTAAATAGAGTGGCTAAGAGGATGTGCCTTAAACTGCAACAGTGTCCTGACCCTGTGACTTACTAATAACTATGCTCATTCCCTGCATTTAAACAAATTTTTACAAAGATTATTTATTTCTTTATTTGAGAGGTAGAGTTACAGACAGAGAGGAAGAGAAAGAGAGAGAGCTCTTCCATCCGCTGATTCACTCCTCAGATGGCTGCTATGGCCAGAGTTGAGCTGATTTGAAGCCAGGAGCCACAAGCTTCTGGGTCTCCTATGCAGGTACCGGGGCCCAAGCACTTGACCCATCTTCCACTGCCTTCCCAGTCTACAAGCAGAGAGCTGGACTGGACGAGGAGAAGCTGGAACATGAACAGGTGCCTGTATTGGATGCGGGTGCTGCAGGTGGAGGCTTAGCCCACTATACAACAGCCCTGGCCCATTTAGTTAGTTTTTAACTGGTTCAAAAATGCTGATTACTTAACTCAAATCTTTGAAGTTGGTAGTGAATATTATAGACGACATAGCAGATAGATACAATACACATCAACAAGTAGATGAACAAAATGTACTTCAAGAAGACAAGGACAAAAATAAGAACTATATACATATGTTGCATATATATATATATATATATATATATATATATATAACTGTCTTTACGACAAATTTCATCATACCTTACACAAATTTCTCATTTGTTTCAATTTTGTTACAAAAGGACAAAATTTTCTTGGCCATCTACTTTGTGCCTGGCCAGTTCTAGCTTCATTGTCACTAGGAGAATTAATAATGTACAGGAGATGTAAGCATGCTGTATAACTGGGAGAGCTCCTGGCTGGGAATCAATGGCAGACTGAGTGAAGGTTTTCTCCCTTCTCTTACTGCTCAGCTAAGTAAAGTGTTTGGAATACTCATACATTAATTATGTAGACTTAATGTGAGGTTCATTCTTTACCTTGGAAAGTTGCCTAGAAAAGGAGGAATGATTGGAGATTCCTCAATCCATGTGTCAATCAGACTGATCTTGTCGCTCAGAAAGAGACTACAAATTGAGGATAAGAGAATTCTGATGATGTGTTTTAGGGATTCCAAGCTCCAATCCTGAAAATCTGTAGTATTTGTTGTTTGTTAGGTCCCTTCTATTCATCTGCAGCAGAATCATGTGCACAGTTACTCCTGGATGAACCAGAGGACGACATTATCTACTACCTTTTCAGGACCCTGCTCTACTCATGTTCCCTGATCTTATTAAGCACTGTACCTCAATGAAATTACAGCAGGTTATTACAAATGGATTTCAAATGATTTCACGTTTTGTTTTTGCAAGGCAGACTGCTCTTTCCACTAATCACGAGGGCTTTCAATCTCTCACAGTTATTGAGTATAACCCTTCCTTGAGATATATGTGAAAATTTTCACTATTCTAAAGATGCAGTAAGGTAAGTGATAATTTCACCCTAGAAGTATTTTCTGTACAGTTAATGGAGACAGATCACTTCTACACTCAAGATTAATGTATGTGTGAAGGCACACACATACTAAGAGCACACATACTTTCATATCCATACAGATTCAGCAGGTACAAAGGGAGTTTGGTGCTATTTAAAAAGCTATGCTATGCTTTTTAAATGATTGGAGATAAGTAGAGATAAATCTCAAAGAAGAGAACTTTTTTTTAACTTGGGAAAAACCACTACTTTCTCTATTCTCTGACCTTTGGTGTATTATTTATCTAGTGGGTTGCAGTGAGCGTTAATATTTGAAAAAGGTCATCTGAATAGCCAGATTCACACACTGTATTTGAATAATGTAGACAGCAGTGGTCTGGAGAATTAGCGTACTTAAACTCGGAAGCATGATTTCCAGCCCAGTCTCATTTCTACCCCTGATTTGTTTGACCTGAGGTGACTCATTCTCTGTCTGTCAACAGTGATAATGAGCTCTCTTCTTTTTCCTTTCTCATATAGATGTTGTGAAGAATGCAATAATCTCCTAACTGGCCTTTCCCTTTTTATTTTTAACCTCCAGATACATCTTTGTAAAATACTGCTTTGCATTCTAGTCCTCTCTGCAAATATCCAGAGATCTCCCAGGATATGATATATAAGCTCATCTCTGTTTTGGTCCCAAGCAGTTGCTGACCATCTCCACTGTATAGTTTTACAATTAAATAGATAATCACTATTAAATCTTAATCACCACCCTGTCATGATCATATCAATGATCATATGCTCTAAAATATAAAGAAAATAAGGTATTGAAAAGCACAGATTGAAAGGCAGGTCTGTGAAATTCTTGCTCTGGCTGCCACATTCATATTCATATTCATATTGTTAATGTTCAGTTTGTGCCCTTACACACACACACACACACAGTTTCATTTAGAACTTGACATTTCTGCTTTTCCTTTTTCCAAAAGGTAGATAAGATGGGCAATAAAGTTCAAGAGTATAACAACAGCATCACATTAGAAAGACAAGAACTATGAAAAGAACAATAAAGCAAGCATTTTATCTCCAGAATGTTTCCCTAAACTGTTTGCTTCATCTCTCTTCCATGATCTTCAGGACTACATGTGATCTGTTCCCTGCTTACATCTAATCCTTGTCTCTTCTCATTCCACATCCACTTTACTTGAGCTATTGGTGAGTTTCATTTTGTTCCTTCAGTGCACTCAGCCCAGAGTATTTTACTAGTATTATTACTCCAGTCTAGTACATTTTAATTCTACATTCTCATGATTGCGGCCCTTTCTCATCTTAGGTATTGGCTCCCAGTTTGCTCATTCAAGGCCAGTGTTTATAGACATACATCATTCTTTGTTTAAAGAAATATCTACATGGAATTCAATCACATTGATGCAACTTGTTTCAGTTAGTCCATCCTCTGTCAATGGGCATTTATGCCTTTAGGTGCTGCTCAGTCTTTTGCAATTAGAGAAAGGAAAAAAAAAACACTGTGACATGAATTATCACATATACATATTAATATGCTCAAGGGAGCTCATTGATTGTAATAATTTACTGAACTGAAGTTATTAGGTCCAAGCATATTAGATTATTATTTTAACAGATTTTTGCAGGCTAGGGTGTATAATTGTAGTCTAACTCAGTGAAAGAAATCTTTAAAGTCATGTTACATAGCTTTATGAAGCTCCAACTTGATCCAAGGTTAGAACATAGAAATCCTAAAGGAGTAGCTGTCTTAAATGATTTTCCATGATGTGCACTTTTCTCAACAGGGTTTTAGATAAGAATTTTTTTTCAGACATAGCCTCTCACATTTTCTTTTGCTCCTGAAAGATTTCTCATAGACTTGGCAATACTAGAAATAGAAACTAGAGTCAATCTATGATGCCCACTGGAAGACAACCTGAGCTGTGGTTTTGCTTGGATGTTGGGTCCAAGCTACTCAATGAGGAGCAACCTGGGGCTCCCTTTCCTGAGAACCCACCCTGTAACTTCTGCATGCCCAGAAGGGCTAGTGTCGAGGTCACTTCTTCTGGAAGTTTCCCTGGAGTACAACAACGTGAACTTTCCCTTTACTTCTTCCATGCTTCTTGGCTGCACTATTTACTTGGTTCTTAAAATATGTTACCTATTATTATTTATTACTTATCTAATATGTTCTAAAATGTTTTGTTTGCTCACTTGGATTGTGTGGTGCTCAAGGGTAGAGATATTTTGCAACTCTTCTTACATCCAAGTGTAATATAGCCCAACATAGCAAATCATATACATAAAAAAAAAAACAAAGAAAGAATGGTCATGGTATTGAAAGTCCATTATTGCTGGTGGGATCTGGACCTCTCACCACTCTTTAAACCAGTCTCTCATTGGCCTATGATATCCCAGCCTGAAGCTACTCATCCAGATGAAGAGCTCATCTCAGATGTGAGACATTTTCATTTCATATGATTTTCTTATAATATGAACCTGTGACCTTGACTTCATTAGCTATTTTCTTACCGACTAAACCCCTGAATAAATGTTTTGAGGACAGAGTTTTCATTACAGCTATTGTTGAGCTGACTTTAAGAAGAAAACAAACCTGGAGGCAAAAAGCATCCAAAAGTTGTGAGTTGAGAGAAAATTGGGATTATATGGTCAGTTTGTATGCCATATGAGCTATAGTTTACTTTCTCAGTAATGAGCTATGCATGTATAGAATATATATATATATATATATATATATATATATTTCAAAAGATGACTGAAACCAGATTTCTAGATGCAATAGTTGTTGATGTGCAATAGTTGTTGATGTTTTCATGTCATGGCACAGTGACATTTGACAAACCTCTACAACTTTGTGCTATTCCTGCTGTAAAGTTAACAACAGTGTATGAAGTAGATAAAATGTGAGGAAGCCTTAATCTGATCCCTTCTGAATGTTTTGCATATCATGGGCACTCAGTCCATTTGATTGACCCAATAAGGCCGCATAGACTTTTGTCTTGTTTCCAGGAGGTGAGAATTGACTGTATCTATTGCTTTTTGACATGAGGGATTAGCCACCTAGGAACCATGATTCATAAAAGGAGCAAACCCAGATGTTTTTGCCTGATTTTTAATTACTCAGGTTGGCCTTTGAGGCTGATAATTTCTGTCCTGTTACAACAAAACAGGACAAAACATTGAATAGCGTGTTCAGCATAGTGTTAGCATAGTCCCTTGTCTATGAGTGGTTGAAATGGTGTTCTTAAGCTCTGCTACTACTTAATATTTGGCACATAAACTGTAGTAAAGGGGAGATAAAAAGTGAAGGGGAGATAAAAAGCAATTATTCAGGTAATTGAGTCTCCACAAACCTTTTTGTCTCATTTTATTTTTGAAGTGTAGATTTTTTGAAGCCAATTTTCACCAAAGTCATACTTAACAAACTAAGGTTTTACCCTTAACAAATGTGTTCTAAGAAAGGCATTTTTTTTTCACCTAGAGAATTTACTGCTTCTCTTAGCAGCCTTTACACCAATAGGTCTTTTCAAAAGTAAAAAAATATTGCATGTAATTTTTAAGACATCAATATATTGTGGCATTTCTTGGCCCACAATAAGTCCATAAATGCTTTCTAGTGGTAGTGATTATAAAATCTTTAAAATTCTTGGTTTTGGTTAAGTATTTTACTGATTTTTACAAACTTCTCTCTTTGAATAAATCTATTAGATTTTGATCAGTTAAATTTCTTGCCTAACTACTCGTTCATTAAACATTGAGCACTAACCCTCATGTAGCATTAAAACATCTCTGCTTGTAACATAATTTCATCTTTTCTTAGGCTCATACCAAAACTTGAACATTAAGCAAGCACTTTAGCAATGTCATTACTTTTATTTAGTTGAAAGGAGACAGAAAGAGAAGTGGGGGTTGAGATAGAGAAAGGGGCAAGGAGAGAGAGAGGAAGAGAGATTTCCCAGCTGCTGGTTCACTCTCCAAATACCTATAATAGCCAAAGCTGTGACAGATCAAAGTCAGGGGTTGGGAACACATTCTGGGTGGCAGAGACCCATTATCTGAGCCATCACCAGTGACCTCCCAGGGGAAGCATTAGCAAGAAACCGGAATTGGGAGTAGATCCAGGAATGAAAACCAGGTACTCTGATGTGGGATGTGGGCATTGTTGGGCCAAGTGCTTGCCCCAGAGAACAGTTTTAGAAAGACTTCTATGTCTAAATATCAGTACTTTATATTGGATATTGTGTGAAAATACACAAACTTAGTACTGTATTTTTAATCTTGAAACCTTAGAAATAGTAGAATGATTAAAGGATAAATAAGTACTGAGGGGGCATTTATAAATCCAGGTATGCTTATTCTATTTAAGGTGATGTAAAAAAAATACATTCAAGACTGCAGGCTAAAAATTCTTAATTCCACTAAGTTGTTCATCTGGTATCCCTGACTTTTTGAGGCAACAAAATAATATCTGATGACTGGAAATGAGCTTCTTTAATGCTCTGTCTTTATTCAAGCAAAGACCCAGAAGCTACAAAAATGTCAAGCTCATTCCTTAAGGTAGGGCTGTGTGAGGGTAATGTTTTCATTCTGCATTATTAAATGTCAAAGATATGAGCAGATTTTAATCAGAATTCTCACATCAATAAAAGTTGTATTTGTGGGATGATGATAAAGTTGAAATAATTAATGTTTCTTTTCCCTTTTTATTATGGGAAATTTTAAACATATGCAAAGTAAATAAAATACAGTAATGAACCCTTATGTGATATCGCACAGTTTAAAAGTTGATAACCAATCATTCTACTCATTGCCCCCACCTTATTAGTATTAGCATTTACATTTCTATATGTGAGATATAATTTACAGGCATTGAAATGCATACATCTCAGGTGCACAAGTTTCACAAATAAGTGAATCCTTTTAACTCTACTGTATCGTGATGTGCAATGGGATTATTATTTACTCTTGTGGATCCCATACATTCTGTTGGTGTATATATATATATATATATATATATATATATATATATGAGAGAGAGGGAAATTCTCCCTCCATCCTTATGCTTAGGCAGAGAAGTTCAATCTTATATGTGGTATTGAGGGACAATAGATGAATGAACTTAGTTTCTAATCCAGTGGCAAAAATTTTTAATATTCATCTCATGTATAAACTTTCTGAAATATCCTCCCCTTTTGCCTCTTCAAGGGAGAAGGAAGAAGAGGCAGCCATGATGAATCATAAGAGGCAGAACAGAGGCAGAATCTTTAAGCTCTTTTGTTAGAAAACTGGCTGAAATTAAAGTCAAATGATCTATCACAGGGCTAAGTGAGAAAATACTTGTTTTTCTTTGATCCCTATTGACTCATGTTTGAGCTTTTAGAAACTAAATAAAACCCTATATTCTTATAACCTCATAATGAATCAGAAAGTTGGCAAAATTCTAGTTTATTCTGTAGTGTGTATTTGCCATGATTGTTGAAGCAGCTTTTGTGTGGATGAGTGAAAGATGGGGTGTAGCAGAATATCTGAAGCACCTTGTGGGTTGTGATTAGCAGAGTGTGGTGTAAAGAATATATTGTTCTACCTATTATCTCTTCCTCCTGGCTTTGCTTAGCTTAAACAGTTTACAATACAGAACTCCACTGATGAACAAGACCTTACTTCTATGTACAAGATGTTCACAATATTTCTTTCATTTGCTGACATGGAAAATTGCAAGCCATTATACAGACATTGAAAAAATAAAGTAAGAATTATCCACTTGTTGTTATGATATTGTTACTTATTCATAGGCAATGGTGATTTGCAAGGCTGATCATTATAATTCAGTAGGAAAATGCCTGTACTCCTGTGTCATTTTTGAATAGTAAAAATCCAAAGCTTCAGTAAGGGTGCTCATCATTTACAAGGTTAATTCCTCCAATAACAATGCCCTCACTCATGCACATTTCAGAGCTGAGGATTTATTGCATAGGGCACAAACTCATTGAGTATGCAGCATAAATAACCTTAATAAGAATGCAGTTAGAATATACATTACTATTCTGTTGGATCAGAAGGGCAAACACAACAAGAAAATGAGGCATTTACCACTAAGTAGTCTGAGTGATTTATTTTACTATGATTTTTAAGAAAATTTTAGACTTTTAAAGTGAAGGCTGCCTTGGTACTCTGGCCTTACCTAAAAACATTCATTTAGAAATTCTAAATTCTAGAGAGTATAGAAACTATTCAAAAATGACTGTCCCAGTGACTATGTGTTAACCTAAGTCTTAATAGGGATGACTGTTTCAAGAAAGATGAGTTGATAGTCAATCTGCTTTTGTTTTTATGGTCCAGGTGCTTTGGTTAGGAATTGATATAACACAAGATGGAGAATTTCTCCCTGCCAGTATAAGCAAAATTCAATTGATCTAGCTATAACCAGAGACAGCTATAAACAGAGGCTAGAGCCGAGCATGGAAGAGGACATACCAACTCTTCAGCTGTCTCCTGTATATGCCTGTATACTTTGATAGAAGAAAATTGTTCTCTACTTCTTTTCTGTCTAGAGATAGCCCCCAGGATCATGGTATGCAAATGAGAATGATGTCAATCAATGGTCTTTGCAGACACAAGATACAGGAAAAAGCCCTATGAAAGCCATAAAATCCTAAGGGCCATTCCTCTAAGGTTCAGTGTTTAGCCTAGTGTTATATCTTTTTGAAACAACAAAATATTATTAAGAATTTTTAGGAAGGTATTAGTATATTTCAAGCTAGTAATGGCTGATATGATATTTCTTTACTTGAAGATTGTTTTAACAGACTATCTGCTTAATTATAAATATTGTAAAGTATTGTGGATTCATAAGAAAAGCGTTTGCTTTTCTGATGATACCAAAGTGAGGGTCATATTGAGTGAATGTTACAATCTATTCACATCTCAAATCAGTAATTTGTTGAAGATAATTCATACAACCCATTTTCTGGATTGCAGGGAAGAACGGAGTATCTTCTTTTCCCTTACCTGATTCCTTGAGGTTCCTTATTGTCTTGCCTTATCCTATTTACCCTAACCTAAGGAGAAAGGACATTTCTCAATTTCCATTACTCCAAATATCTGTCTCATGGAAGCAGATTTTTTATTTTAGTTATTTAAATGATTAAAATTAAGTCAAATAGCCATGTTAATTACTAATAGCAGAAGGATGGAAAAGTAATTAACAGAAGCCTTATAGTCATGTGGTGGAAGGAAGAGGAAACTAAAACATTGGAATGTAAGATACAAATCTTCTAGAAGACTGTGAATTCAAATGCATAAAGGTAACATATGTAAATGAAATATAAAGCAACTTCACCAATGTGTCAATTCCTTACTTATTGAAGTCCAAGTTCTCTGCCCACCATATAAGGCTTCTGTGATACTGAGAGTTCTTTTCTAAACTTTTTAAAAGAGATTTTATTTATTTACTTGAAGGTCAGTGTTACAGAGAAAGAGAGACAGAGATTGAGAGAGAGAGAGAGAGAGAGAGAGAGAGAGAAATTGATTTATCCTATCTGCTGTTTCACTCCACAAATGGCCTCAATAGCAGGGATAGAGCCAGGAACCTGGAACTCCAATTGGGTGTCCTACATGAAGGGCAGGGTCCCAAGTACTTGGGCTGTTGTCCATTGTTTTCTGAGACACATTAGCAGGGAGCAGCATCTGAAGCAGATCAACTGGAATTCAAACCAGTGCTCACATTGGATGCTGACATGGTAGATGGTGGCTTAACCCATTGTGCCACAATTTCCAGCCCTATGTTCTAAACTTTTATGAACCTGTTCCAACAGTGTCAACTTTAACCAGACAGAGCACTTGTCCCCAATTCTGAATATGTATTTTTTAAGATGTATTTAGTTATTTATAAGTCACAGTTACAGAAAAGGAAAGGCGGACGCAGAGAGAGAAAGAGACAGAGTGAGAGAAAGAGAGATCGATCTTCCATCACCTGGATCACTCCCTCAATGGTCAAAACAGGCCAAGCTGAAGCCAGGAGCCCCATCTGAGTCTCTGACATAGGTGCAAATGTCCACTGAACTTGGGCCATTTTCTATGGCTTTCCCAGGAATACTAGCAGGGGGCTGGATCAAAAGTGGAGCAGCTGGTACTCAAAGCAGTTGCAGTATGGGATGCCGGTGCCACAGTCAAAAGCTTTACCCACTATACCACAGTGCCAGTCCCTGGATATGGTTTTTAGAAGTCTCATCTGCTGGCAAAATAAAATTCCTTTCTTTCTTTCATTTTTGGTCCTGGTTGACTCCAATAAAAAAGGCCTTTATTAGGAGTGACATGGTATTGATTTCCTTCGTTGCCTTTATGGTGGTGACTTTGAACACTTTGCCCACCCCCATCCCCAATTGCACATCTTTTTAAAATATTACTTTAACCTTCATTCAATTATATTAAACCCATGGATGATACAACTCTTCTCTTATTCTCTTATTTTGAATGCACTAGAACCAAGTCCTAAAATGGAAGACTGTGATTGGATCTGAAAAAAAAAAAAAACCGAAAAAAAAAAACTTTTAGTTCTTTAATATTCAGACAGTGACTTTATACTTAATATGATCAAATGTTGCAGTTGTGGAAACTTACAAGAAAGAACTTGATGGGGTGTGTTTTGTGGAATAGCAATACAATGCTTGGGATCCTTGTAACCCACATCAGAACACTTATGATGGAGTCCTGTCTACTCCCCTTCTGATTCAATTTCCTGCTAACATGCCTGGGAGACAACAGATGTACTAAATACTAGGGACCCAGAAAGAGTTCCTAACTACTGAGTTTGGCCTGCCACAACCCTGGATGTTGTAGGCATTTAGGGAGTGAACCAGTTGATAGAAGATTTCCTTCTCTCTCTCTAATACAGCCTTTCAAATAAATAAACCAATAACTATATAAATAAGTCTTAAGAATGGAAAGAAGGGGAGGTAAGGGGAGGGAGAATTCATTATTTATCAGCTAACAATGAAGTTGGGTGACCACCTCCAGCTACAGCATATCCAGAATGACCACAGTTATTTCCCTGAGACCACAGACTTCTAAGAGAATTCTCTGCACCCTACCTGTGAACTTGGCCACTTCTGCACAATGTGAGACTCCCTCTAATGGAGCATCTTTGCTCTGGAGCTCCTCATTGGATTAGCAGAGATTTTTTTCAAGTCTGCTGCACTGTGTGGTTTTCTCTGCCCATTTCTACTTCCTCCCTCCCTTCCTCTCAGGAGCGTTGGATCTCTGATGTATCTGACAGCTTTTCCTTTCCACCTCTGCTTCCTATGGTTTTTCCTTCATGGGCACCATCCACCTCTTACTTTACACCCCCATGCTCTGGGACTTCTAAATCCATCTCAGAACTCGCTTTTAGAGGGCATGAAAAAATAAATTGAGATATCTAGGCCAGGTTAGAGGTTAAAAAAGACTGTAATGAGAAGTATCTTTTCATTCAGGTTTACTTGAATGTTTCTGTTTACATTTTTTCCTACCCTTTCTATTTTCTCCCGTGGAATTATTCATTTCTGAAACTAAATGGAACCTTGGGGACTTTTTCTTCTTGACAGATGACATATAAAATAGAGATGAAGTAACTTGTCCATATTCATATTTGAACTAAATAATATTATATTTTAGACTTAGTTTCAGAGAATAGTTAGTTAAGACAAATGTGCCCTTTCTTTGTCTTTTTCTCTCACAGTCATTGTATTAACTCCGCATCAACAGCTTGATCAACAAGTGCCAGGCTGGTTCTCTGGTGGTGTCTTTTATGAACATACTTCAAAATATTTGTGGGCTGCAGAGTGAAGTCCTTGGAGACAGCTCCACTGCCGTGAGGTTCCCAAGGGAAATCGGCCTCTGCAGCTCTCCACTCACTGGGGACGCTGGGCACCTAGGAAGATGAAAACTGTGACATGGTCGGTAGCGGCAAGATGGCGGAATAGGAAGGGAGCACACTGATAGTCTGGGTAGACAGTTTAATAAAAGTGGAGATACTGCAGGTTCAAAAAGAGTAGGGGAAGAAACAGCAGAAGAAACTTTTCCGGAACTAGTGATTCACAGTGGACCTGCGTGGAGAGCGTGGGAGCCCAAGTTCGGGACACCAGCGGCAGACTCAACACACCAGCACTGGAACGCGAGGTGAGTCGAACCTCAATAGCCCGAGACACCGGCGGGCAAGTGGAAAGAGGAGACTAGAGGGAACGAGGCTTGAAACTCTGTGGGGGAAAAGTTCACCAGGCTAACTAGAAGAGAGAGAGAGAGAGAAAGAGAGAGAGAAAGTGACCGATATGGACACGAGTTTCTCTCTCTCCGCTTCCCTCTCAAAGGCGAGCAAGACAAACAGCATGCGCCATTTTGGACATACGTCATAAGCAGGGCGTCCTCAGGTCTGCACTGGCCCTGAGCCTAGCAGAAAAACCTGACTCTGGGTGGAGGTGTGTGTGTGAAATAATAGGAGATTAGGACCTAGTGAATGTGTGGTGCTAATGAACTGAGACTGTGAAAAAAGAGACGGTGGGGGAGATAACTCACGGAATTCATGTGAGTACTCACCAGAGACGCTACAATTCAGTAACCTTGGCAACCCAGAGGGAGACTGCAGGAGAATTGGAGCCCACACTGAGGGCAGCACAGATTCCCTGTGTGGTCCTTGGGAAAGAGCTTCCGATCTCTGGCTCCTGTGGATATATCATTCGCCTGCTAACTACCTCCAATTCTGTTCAGCTGTGCAGAATTACTTCCCTTTTGAATCAAGAAAGGAAGAAAGGAAGAAAGGAAGAAAGGAAGGAAGGAAGGAAGGAAGGAAGAAAGAAAGAAAGAAAGAAAGAAAGAAAGAAAGAAAGAAAGAAAGAAAGAGAGAGAGAGATTTACCATGCCTAACCTGGGAGTTTCACCTTTGGCACACCCTTAACCCTGAGGAAACAAACAGAGCTCTCAGGCTACACCCATCTCAAGCCTCTAAGGCTCCATCAAAAGCAGACAGTCCACTTAATATAGAGCCATAGTATAATGAGAAAAAACACCACAGCAAAGAAACCAAAGAATATCTCCACAATGCCAAACAAATGCAGAGACTGAGGTAAGAAGAACAAGGAAGACACTACGATGCCCTGAAATGAAAAAGACACCCCAATTCAAGATTATGAAGATGACGAGATAGAAGAAATGCAAGAAGCAGATCTCAAAAAATTGATAAGAACATTAAGAAGTTCTCAAAAACAAATTCTTGAACTACAGAAATCCTTAATGGACAGGATAGAAAATCTCTCTTGTGAAAATGAAATATTAAGGAGGAATCAAAATGACATGAAGCAACTAGTAGAACATGAAACTGATAGTGACGAGAAATCATAATGAAATGAAGAATTCAATAGATCAAATAACAAACACATTAGAGAGCCTTAAAAACAGAATGGGTGAAGCAGAAGAGAGAATATTGGACTCAGAAGACAGAGAACAGGAAAGGAAACAGTCAAACCAGAGAAAAGAAGAGGAAGTTAGAAATCTAAAAAAATATTGTCAGGAATTTACAGGATACTATTAAAAAACCCAACATTCAGGTTCTAGGAGTTCCTGAAGGCATGGAGAGGGAGAAAGGATTAGAAGGCCTTTTTAGTGAGATACTAGCAGAAAATTTCCCAGGTTTGGAGAAAGGCAGAGACATCCTAGTACAGGAAGCTCATAGAACCCCTAGTAAACATGACCAAAGAGATCCTCACCACAAGGACGTTAAAGATCTCTACGATGAAAATTACAAAAACTTAAAGAAATAGAAGAGGATACCAAAATATGGAAAAATCTTCCATGCTCATGGATTGGAAGAATCAACATCATCAAACTGTCCATTCTCCCAAAAAAAATTTACAGATTCAATGCAATACCAATCAAAATACCGAAGACATTCTTCTCAGAACTGGAAAAAATGATACTGAAATTCATATGGAGACACAGGAGACCTCGAATAGCCAAAGCAATCTTGTACAACAAAAACAAAGCTGGAGCCATCACAATACCAGATTTCAGGACATACTACAGGGCAGTTGTTATCAAAACAGCATGGTACTGGTACAGAAACAGATGGATAGACCAGTGGAACAGAATAGAAACACCAGAAATCAATCCAAACATCTACAGCCAACTTATATTTGATCAAGGATTTAAAACCCATGCCTGGAGTAAGGACAGCCTATTCAATAAATGGTGCTGGGAAAACTGGATTTCCTCATGCAGAAGCATGAAGCAAGACCCCTACCATTCACCTTACACAAAAATTCACTCAACATGGATTAAAGAGTTAAATCTACCACCGAAACCATCAAATTATTTTGAGAGCATTTGAGAAAACCTGCAAGATATAGGTACTGGCAAAGAATTCTTAGAAAAGACCCTAGAATCACAGGCAGTCAAAACCAAAATTAACATTTGGGATTGCATCAAATTGAGAAGTTTCTGTACTTCAAAAGAAACAGTCAGGAAAGTGAAGAGGCAACCGACAGAATGGGGAAAAATATTTGTAAACTGTGCAACAGATAAAGGGTTGATAACCAGAATCTACAAAGAAATCAAGAAAATCCACAACATCAAAACAAACAACCCACTTAAGAGATGGGCCAATGACCTCTATAGACATTTTTTGAAAGAGGAAATCCAAATGGCCAACAGACACATGAAAAAATGTTCAAGATCACTAGCCATCAGGGAAATGCAAATCAAAACCACAATGAGGTTCCATCTCACCCCGGTGAGAATGGCTCACATTCAGAAATCTACCAACAATAGATGCTGGAGAGGATGTGGGGAAAAAGGGACATTAACCCACTGTTGGTGGGAATACAAACTGGTTAAGCCATTATGGAAGTCAGTCTGGAGATTCCTCAGAAACCTGAACATAACCCTACCATACAACCCAGCCATCCCACTCCTTGGAATTTACCCAAAGGTAATTAATTTGGCTAATAAAAAAGCCATCTGCATATTAATGTTTACTGCAGCTCAATTCACAATAGCTAAGACCTGAAACCAACCCAAATGCCCATCAACAGTAGACTGGATAAAGAAATTATGGGACATGTACTCTATAGTATACTATACAGCAGTCAAAAACAATGAAATCTGGTCATTTGCAACAAGATGAAGGAATCTGGAAAACATTATGCTGAGTGAATTAAGCCAGTCCCAAAGGGACAAATATCATATGTTCTCCCTGATTGGTAGCAAGTAACTGAGCACCAAAAGGGAAACCTGTTGAAGTGAAAAGGACACTATGAGAAACAATGACTTGATCAGCTCTTGTGCTGACTGTTGTTGTACAATCCTTTTTAGTATTTTTTTCTTTATTCCACTTAATGCTAGTGGTTGAAGTCTGTAATTAACATACAATTATTCTTAGGTGTTTAAATTTAACTGAAAAGTGATCCCTGTTAAATATAAGAGTGGGAATAAGAGAGGGAGGCGATGTACAATTTGGGACATGCTCAATCGGACTTGCCGCAAATGGTAGAGTTAGAAACGTGCCAGGGGATTCCAATACAATCCCATCAAGGTGGCAGGTACCAATGCCATCTCACTAGTCCAAGTGATCAATTTCAGTTCACAATTGATCACACTGATAGGTCTAAGAGTCAAAGGGATCACATAAACAAGACTAGTGTCTGCTAATACTAACTGATAGAATGAAAAAGGGAGAGAACGATCCAACATGGGAAGCGGGATACACAGCAGACTCATATAATGGCAGATATCCTAAGTAGCACACTGGACTCAGAATCAGCCCTTAAGTCATTTGAATCTGGCTGAAGAGCCCATGAGAGTATTTTAGGCATGGAAATCCAAGACACTCTGGCAAAAAACAAAAACAAACAAACAAAAAACCTAAATGAAAGATCTCTGTGAGTGAGATCCCAGTGGAAAGAACGGGGCCATCAAAGAAGGAGGTACTTTTCTCTGAAGGGAGGAGAGAACTTCCACTTTGACTATGACCCTGTTGGAATAAGATTGAAGTTTGCGAACTCAAAAGGCTTCCATAGCCTTGGCAACTCATGGCTAGAGCCTAGGGTGATTACTGACGCCATAAACAAGAGTGTCAATTTGTTAAGTCAACAACAGGAGTCACTGTGTACTTACATCTCATGTGGGATCTGTCCTTAATGTGTTGTCCAATGTGAAGTGATGCTATAACTAGTACTGAAACAGTGTTTTTACACTTTGTGTTTCTATGTGGGTGCAAACTGATGAAATCTTTACTTAATATATACTAAATTGATCTTCTGTATATAAAGATAATTGAAAATGAATCTTGAAGTTTATGGAATGTGAGAGGGAGCAAGAGATGGGAGGGTTGTGGGTGGGAGGGAAGTTATAGGAGGGAAAAGCCACTGTAATCCATAAGCTGTACTTTGGAAATTTGTTTTTATTAAATAAGAGTTAAAATAAATAAATAAAATCTGAAAAAAAGTGTTTATTTCAAGCACTTATAAAGTCTTAATTTAGACATATATGTTATATATGCTATGTGTTAGGAGTCCATATGGGATAAACAATAATTTTCCTAAAATTTATAATCCCTTCTGTACTTCAAGTCCATTCAGTAGTAATCTATGAAACCCAGCTCTCCAAAAAAAATCAAAATTTCAGTGATTGACTCATTTATTTACTCATTCTCTTATTATGCATAAGGAATTATTTTACGAGTTTGTCATAAACACAAAAATGATGCTTTGTTCTCAGACCTCCATACCCAATGTCCTCAGACTTTAAGAGCTATGAAAGATAAAGGGAATGTTAGCTTTTTAATACTATATTCAGTATTACCCTGAATGTCTATAGTAACTATAATAATTTACCTCTATTCTTACCCAGGTGCCAAAACAACTGAGATGGGCAGGAAAAAGGATTTTATCAAAAAGTGGTCTTAATTCTTTCCAAAGGTTTATTCAGAAATGTAATTACATGCTTGCAGTTCTTTGTCAGTTATTAATGAAAAACTTTAACAGCATACTTCAGTAACTTTCAATCCATGTTAGAAAGTTGCTGGAGCAGAACAGATTTATTATTATTTATTTACAGTAGATACTAATATGCTGATTCCCTTGTGCCTCAAAGTCCACCTTCTGAGGTGAAACAATGAACCCCAGATGTCACTCTATTTAGGCTAGGGCTGTAGATGTTGTAGAAATAAGGAGGACCCCTGAGACCAGACCAGGATGTGACACATGGAAGAAGTACAGGAGTGAAGTATTCAACTGGATATCACATTGTTATCATATTTTATGCCATTACTTTGTACTGTTAGTCATGTAGCAATGTCTGGATGCAGATAGTCAAGTATTATTATAGTGATACGCTGACATCTAGGTCCCAGACTCCATCTCACTTCCAGCTTAGCCATCCTTAGTATAAGGTTGCTCTCCTCATGCTCACACAATAGCTCCAGTGCTTCTAGACATTTCATTTCAGTTTTGGGAAGGGCAAAGGTAGCGGGGAAAAGATGTGTTGCATGGGTTTAGCCCTCTTTGTCAGGAAGACAAAAATACTCTGGAAAGTCCAATTCGTGGGACAGCTGTTTCTGCCTCTGTGCCCAGAACTGGGACATAAGCCCACCTTAGGGTAGATGGGGGTCTGAGGAAAGTGTGGGAAGTGGAGCACTTTTCAACTAAATCAGTATATAGAAAATTAGTTTGTGTTTCATTGAGAAGGGAGATGGAGTGAATAGAAGTTAGCAATTAAACATCTCTGACACAGGATGAGTTCTCTAGAAATGGTGAGCTCAGACATAGAAGAAAACAAATTCCCAGAAGACCATCAAGAGACATACAGGGAAGAAAAATTTCCTGTAACTGAAACTTTTCTCCTCAATTTTTATAAAGAGCAGTGATAAGATACAGTCTGCAAAAGAATAGCTGTGTTCTTCGGTTTATGTGAAGTTGCTCTTGAAAATACTGTTCATAATTTAGTTGATGTTCCTTCATAGACTCTTACACTAAATCACTCTTTTGTTGTTTGGTTCTTGTCCTTTAAATTTTTTCAGAAAACCTCTATATAACTATTCTATTTACTTATAAGATCTCTTAAAGCAGTTTGGAGAGAGGTAGAAACCAATAACTCATGAAAAAAAATAAACAAATGTGATGATATAGTGAGTTTGAGGAAAAATATTTTTAATCCTGAAAACATTTTCTTAACCAAATATCTCATACACCTGATTATAGTGTCTTCAATAAACAGAAAACATGGATATTGACAAAAACATACCCACACATAACACTGTCCAGAATATTTTCCTTGTAATGTAGGGATTATTATTGAGGGCTTATTACATATTTATCAAACTAATTTTCTAGATGCTGATTTTATTCATAATCTGGAGATTACACCATTCAATGTGAATTATATTTCTGGTTTTATCTTGATCCAATTTAGCATGAGTATGTGGATCCACTGCTATATCTTGTCTTTTGGCATTTATAGATGGCATATTTACAGATGTGTTCCCACCCTGAGGACATCTTACATTCAAATAATGAATACATATTTGCTTAGATTGGAGTTGAGAATTATTATTGGCCAAATGCATGAATTTCTTTACTTCTACCTTTCTATTACTATAGAGATTATTATTACAACTACTGTGATCTTAATCTCACATTTCTCATTAGAGAGTGAAATTCTAAACACCACAAAAGAGCTATTTTCACAAAGTGAAGAGCTGTTCAAAGGTTTGTATGTGCCTTTAATGCAACAGATTGCTAGCTACTCCAATATTTCAGCCACCAAAAAAAAAAAAAATCATTACATCACTTACTCAGTTTCTAAAGACCGTTAGGCTCCCATTGGCACAAATGAAGTAGTCTTTCAGCAACTTAACACTAGGCTTCAGAAATGGTAGAATGAGGAGGCCACTTAAAGTTTAATCCCCTGTCTATTAGGAATTCTTTCAGAGAAACACAAGAATTGCTGTTTGGCACCTGGAAGTGCATAGGAAACCTATTGACTAGGAATTGGCCCAGGTATCTATGTGCTGAATGGATTCCTTGTTCATAAAAGGCTTGATATTAATGCCTTTGTTCTGCAAGAGAGTAGGGGGAATGGGAAAGGTGGTCAGATAAGAATATCAATATGGTTCTGTAACATTTTCAACCATAATAATATTCATCTTCCAGAGTATTTGTTGGACTATATGAAAATAATTGTTTCACTTAATAATTATTTATGTAAATATTAAACATTGTTTGCAGAAAATAATTTTTAAAGGACTTTAGGTTCTATGAAAATATCCACTTGCAGTCTTCTTTCAGCCTATGTCCCCATCACATTCACTGTGATGAAGAAATGCATTGGATTTTAAATAGCATAAAGTGATTGCAAAAGTTTGTTTCACATGGACAAACTATTTAATTATGGGCTGAAAAGATGGGAGTAAGAGGGAAGTTGTATTTGACTTCTCCAAAATTGGGAGGATGTAAAAGAAAGATTTTTCCCAGCACAATTAGCAGGTGGTATAAATCCCCTTGGAGGGCCGTGCCGTGGCTCACTAGGCTAATCCTCTGCCTTGTGGCGCCGGCACACCGGGTTCTAGTCCCGGTCGGGGCACCGATCCTGTCCCGGTTGCCCTTCTTCCAGGCCAGCTCTCTGCTGTGGCCAGGGAGTGCAGTGGAGGATGGCCCAAGTGCTTAGGCCCTGCAACCCATGGGAGACCAGGATAAGCACCTGGCTCCTGCCATCGGATCAGCGCGGTGCGCCGGCCGCAGCGCGCTACCGCGGCGGCCATTGGAGGGTGAACCAACCGCAAAGGAAGACCTTTCTCTCTGTCTCTCTCTCTCTCTCACTGTCCACTCTGCCTGTCAAAAAAAAAAAAAAATCCCCTTGGAGTACATGGCCACTCAATACTGATGTGGGATTATTCAAAGATTTTGTTCTTATCTGAGGATGTAATAAACTGGGTAAGAATAAATTGTGTCATTCAATTTGGGAATTTCCATTTTTTGTATTATTCAAATGCAGTTATGTTTGAGAAAAACAGTAACAACACTTACATTGACTACTACTAGCATAGACTTACTCTCTGGGAGTCAATTAACTCTTACATGGATCTAACTTCTACAGTTGGGGTGGTAAAGGAAGTATTATTCTATTCTTTGTATTTGTGACAAAGCTTGGCAGAAAGTAAATTGTGGAAGACCAGAATCGGGCGTCTGAATGAATCATTCAGCTAATAATAGTGAGTGGATTCAAAAATGATGAATTTTATTGTGGATAAATACAAATTCCTTTATTTTTGGTGCAGACAAATCAAAACTAAACTAAACTATTTAATTTTTTAAGAAAATTTATTTGAAAGCAGAGAGAGAGAGATTGTATCCATCCACTTGTTCATTACCCAAATGACTGCCATAGCCAGGGCTGGACTCCAGGAGCCAGGAATCCTATCCAGGTCTCCCATGTGGATGACAGGCACTCAAGTTCTCGGACCATCTGCTGCTGCTTACCTAGGCACATTAGCAGGGAGATGGATCAAAAGCCAAGCAGCTGGAACTTGAAATTGTGCTTGACATGGGATGCTCCTGTTGCAAGCCACAGCTTCACCTACTGCACCTGCATGTCACCCCACCCCAGCATCTTTCAAGTTATTGGATGGGAAGTTGGAGTTTAGCAACAGTATACATAAAATTAGCTCTGGTTTTAGTAAGTGTTTTCCAGAGAACAGAATCAATAGGGTGCTTTTCCCTTCTTTCTCATCTATCTATTGAAATGAATTTTTAAAAATTGGTTAACACAATATTTGGGGCTAGGAAGTTTGAAATCTATCAGGCATGCTGGAGAACCATATAAGGGGATGATGCTGCTGTCCTGAGTTTGAAATCAGAATAGGCCATCAGGTGGAAACTTCAGGCAAGGTTTTATGTTATAGAATTGCTTCTTTGTTTTCACTCTTAAGTATTCACACATGAGGCTTATCTAGAGTTTGAGGGGCAATTTGTTTCACTCCAAGTCTACTGATTGCAATCACATTTAAAAACTTTGTTCATGGGCCGGTGCTGTGGCACAGGGGGTTGAAGCCCTGGCCTACAATGCCAGCATCCCATATAGGTGCCTGTTGGAGTCCTGGATGCTCTACTTCCAATCCAGCTCCCTGATAATGCACCTAGGAAAGCAGCAGAAGATGGCCCAAGTCCTTGCGCCTCTGCACCCATGTGGGAGATCTGGAAGAAGCTCCTGCCTCTGGCTTCGGATTGGCTCCGCTCCGCTCTTGGAGCCATTTGGAGAGTGAACCAGCAGATGGAAGACCTCTCTCTATGTCTTTACCTCTTTCTGTAACTCTGCCAAATAAATAAAAATAAATCTTAAAAAAAAAAACAGTTCATAGTAACAGCTAGACTAGTGGTTTTTTTTTTATATTTTTATTTATTTATTTATTTTTGACAGGCAGAGTGGACAGTGAGAGACAGAGAGAAAGGTCTTCCTTTTTTCCGTTGGTTTACCCCACAATGGCTGCTGTGGCCAGCGCACCGCACTGAGCTGAAGCCAGGAGCCAGGTGCTTCTCCTGGTCTCCCATGCGGGTGCAGGGCCTAAGGACTTGGGCCATCCTCCACAGCACTCCCAGGCCACAGCAGAGAGCTGGACTGGAAGAGGAGCAACCGGGACAGAATCCGGCGCCCAGACCGGGACTAGGGGGTGCTGGAGCCGCAAGGCGGAGGATTAGCCTATTGAGCCGCGGCACTGGCCTAGACTAGGGTTTGACCACATACCTGGGCATATAGCCTCATCAAGTTTCCACATAAAGTTAACCATTGCACTTCCTTTATAAAAATATGTTTTGAGAGGCATAGTGTTTGAAAAAGGAAACACTACTTTTCTACTCTGTAGTATATGCTCATTAGACCCCACCCAGGGAATCATATTTGGTTCTGGAGCCAGACTTCAAGTAGAAGATGCTACTAAATGAGCAGTAGTATATTTAGAAGTGAACATAGTACCAAGAAGGAATGAAATATATTATAAGAACAATGATTTTGGGAACTAAGATTATTTCACCTGAAAAATGGAAATGTTGAACATGATGCAATTGCTGTGTTCAATTCACTGTACTGAAACATATAGTGGTGTCCTTCATAATTTGTATTGTGTCAAGGAGGAAGAACAAAACCTCTAAGAGAATGATGGAGTTTACTTCAACAGGGGATGGATTTTTCTAATAGTTGTAGTTGCCTCAAAGATAAAACATCTTTGAGGATAAAAGATAAACTATTCCATCAGGAACTGGTGAACTCTGCTTTGTATAGGGTTTTCAAAGTCATATGTATGTTGTGTATGTGAATGAGTGAGTGAGTGGATGAGTGAGAGAGAGATTCAGTATAATTAATGTATGAATGGGTGTAGGAGATCCATATTGCAACTCAGGAGAATGTTTCTACTGGCTAACTAGGTAGTGCTATTCCAAAAGAAAAAAAAAGATTTTATCAGGAAATGATCACTTTTTACCAGTAAAAAACTGCCATTGCCTTGTCAGGCTTCTGGATAATGTGGCAACCTGGAAGCTCAAAAGTTTACAATAGTTCAACGATGAAAAAATTATTTTAAAAACATGAGGCCATATAAAATTTGGGTGATTTCAAATATAGATTTGACCTACTTATTTCTTTAAAAATCAGAATTTGTGACAATGTTGAATAATGTATTCTGCCTGGCAAAATCTCTTGGAAGAGTATAGCCCTTGCTGCCTTTAAGAGAGCTTTGTGCTTTCTAATTGCACACAGTTCCAATTAGACGCTGGATATGTCTGCATGCCTGTTAGCCAGGAGGTTTATATCACATATTTACCTTACCTTCCAGATCTTGGAGTCCTAGAAATTTGTATCCCACATTTTTTAAATTTAATTTTTTTTTATTATTTATTTCACAGATAGAGTTATAAACAATGAGAGAGAGAGAGAGAGACAGAGACAGAGACAGAGAGAAAGGTCTTCCCTCCATTGGTTCACTCCCCAAATAGCTGCCAGGGCTGGCGCTGTGCCGATCTGAAGCTAAGAGCCAGGTGCTTCTTCCTGGTCTCCCATGCAGGTACAGCAGGCCAAGCACCTGGGCCATCCTCCACTGCACTCCTGAGCCACAGCAGAGAGCTGGACTGGAAGAGGAGCAACCAGGACTAGAACCCAGCACCCATATGGGATGCTGGCGTCGCAGGTAGAGGATTAACCAAGTGAGCCACAGTGCCGACCCCTTCCCCATATTTTTATAGTATATACTGAAAGTATTGCTGCAGCCAGTTTCTGACATGGAAGTTGTTTAGAATCCTTGGTTTTAAAAGGAATAGGGCTGCTTTTTTATGACAATAGATATATGATTAGAACAATTTTTCCTACCATTATCCAGTTTGTGGCTTTCAAAAAAGATTTGCTGGAAATACAAACCACAATTTCAGTGCTTTTATTGGCAAATAAGGCAGTATTGGTGAGCTGATTCAGTAATTGCACTTTAATAGCCATCAGTAGTCCAGTTTACAATTATTTTAAATTTAATGCTTTTGATTAGGTGTTTCCAGAAATAAGTGTGCTTGAGTAATCCAAGAAACAAGGAAATGCCTCACAAATCTAGTGATGATTTAAAAGCTTTTTTGAAGTTATTCAATATCAGTTACCTAGTAAAGCTAGTTCCTGGAATTGATCATCTACAAATAAATAACTGCCAAGGCATTATCGTCCTACAAATACTATAATCATCATGAATTCTTCATTTGAAGTATCTAGAATATATCAGTAAATTCTCTATGTAAGGAAAATATAGATAAATATCTGAAAATCAGAAGTTTTTAAAGTATCATGTTATAAAAGAGCAACAATATATCAGTATTTACACTGAAGATCTTAAAATATTAGACTCGTATCCCTTTAATTCTATTTTCCCCTTTTGGGTAAAATAATACCTATAGCACAATAAGATATTAGCCTTAAAACTGCTTGCTAACTTGTTATCAACTAGCAGTTTATTCTAATCAGAAAGTAATGCTAATTTATTCAGACTTTAGACTCTCGAGATTAGAAATATTTGGTTGAATTACTTGCTGGGCTGGGAAATAGAATGCATTCACGTAGGAAGCTTGTTTTGGCTCCCTCTTAAGTGTGGCTGAATCTGTTTTGATAATTTACCTACAATGCTGTACTGCATGAAATCCCCTTTGGATGTAGAGCCAATTTATTTGTGTATAATAAGAGTACATGGGCTACAACTGATTTTGTAAGTACCTGAATAACCCATAGCTCTCTTACAATTCAGCTCTGTATAAAGAAAGCCATTAGAGTGTATGAGATACCCACATGCTGGGTGAAACTGAAAAGTAAAGTGAGTTGGGCAAGTATGGGAAGTAGGGATTTTCTGTCTACTGGAATAACTAATTATTTCAATCCAAATGAAAAAATCAAATATATATAATATTGATTCTTTTGTGTTCAGGCTCATTTTAAAGCAAAAATGAAACTCTGAAAATAAGGCTAAACATTTGGATGTATGCTGCAGAGCCTATGAAGCATAGAGATTAAGAGATAACATATTTTTCATGTTTTATATGCGATGCTTTAGCATGAAGATAACAGTTTCCTTTAAAGACAAAGTCTAACCTACTTTTCCCATAATGGAAAGATGCTTGTACAAGTATTGATTGATAAAAAAGGACATAACTCTCATTTGAACAAGATTCTAATGTACTGACTTGTTAACTAAACTTTATTATAGCTTCACATGACAAAAAGGGCTTTTTGCTTTCATTTTCTAGCTGGAGTAATTCAGTCAAATGAGAATATATGAGTTTTAAAAACTTTTGAAATTGAGCCATCTAGTTTGATACCTTCTTAGTTTAAATTCAACTTTCTTCAGGAATTATAGGGTTTTGGTCATCTTTCCTATGGTTATGAAAAATTAACTAAATTCGTTTCTGGACAGGATAACTGCTCAGCTTCCCACTTCTGGTGCTTTCAGTTACTGATGAATATTTTATATGGCTAAAATTATTCCCTGATAGAAGCATATTCTGCAAGCACAACTAATCAAATACTCAACCAGGTCACACATCCTATAAAACAAGAAGTCCCTTTAATAAAAGGCTCAGTGTTTACAAATAACTGGTAAAATGGTATCCTGGAATTCTATGGAATGTGTGACATTGTTCACCACATTTTTAAAGTAAAAAGGGTAACAAATAATGCAATCTAGTTCATCTCAACTGTTTTATATTTTCCTTACTGGAAACCCCTAATGGAATTACTGTCTTTTTCGTAAACCAACTTGTGGAGTATGTGGGTAGAAGTATTCAATATTTATGAAATGTTTGTTGTCTCATAGGACAGAAGCTACTGATTTTTTCTATAAATGATGGAATTTATAATTGCTACTTGTACCTGTTGCATTTTCATTTTTAAGTTTGCAAATGTTAGAGGCCATGGCACATATGCATTCAAAGAGAAATCTGAAATGTTGCTGGAAAACATTGTAGAGTAAGGCAGACACAAGCCTCCGAGAAAGGAAGAAAAATTGCCGTCTGTCAATGTAATTAGGAAGACCAAAAAGAGGTTTCCTACTATCATCTTTATGTTTTTAACAAGAGTTCTTAACCTTCCTTACTAAAAGGGAGTTTATATTAATGATATTTCTATGTACCTCCTGTATTGTATACTAATGGGTAGAATTGTATTTTGTTTGTTTATGGAGTTGACACTTCGCTGAGAAATCTTGAGCTTGGAATTGTTTGGTCTATAAAGTAGCAAACTCTCAACACCACAGAAGAGATAGAGGACAATGGCAATAGCCCTGGGATGTTATTTTTTAATGGTTACATTAGCTTTAAAATCACTTACTGTAGAGAAGAGGAGTTTGGTTTGGGGATTTACTAGAAATCTTAAGAGGTCGAACTCTCTCAGATTTTAATATCAGTTCACAGTAGCCATAGGCAGCTTGCCTCTATCACAGGGGTAATTGAGAACGTAAATGTGGTTAAAGTACTCTGAGCCAATTGAATAATGTGAAATCTTATAAAAGAGTAGGACAGTGGTATTACTAATAGAATGATGTGCTTTTTCAGGGTAGCCATTATTACTAAATATCAGAGTAATATAAAGCAACACAATGGACTTCAATCTTCTGCACAGCTATCTCTAAATACATCAATGCATGAAGTAAACCTTCACTATGGCTGAAACATCTTGCAAAGCTTTTCCTGTGACACCCAAATCCCAGCTTCTCACTTTTGTGTCTGATGAGAAACCATAATGGATATTGGAATGGAATGCTAAAAAGACTCCCAAACCCTGTCCAGGACTCCGAAGGCTATTGAGGGTGGGAGTTATTTGGCAGCCCCTAAACAAAAGCAGAGATTATGAAGCAGGTTCGCTGTCTAGCTTATTTTGCACAATTGAGTCCTGTTGGGTTTGTTTGCATTGACAGCCTCAGTCATTTTTATCCCAATCACACCAGTTTTCACAATGATATTTCATATCCCATTTTCATCACTATATGAAATGTAGTATTGAAAGGGACAGGCATCTTTCACAAAGCACAAAAGGAAAATTGACAGCTGTGCAGATTAGCTCCCAATCCAATCCCTGGCCTTGTTTCTTACTTTACGATTTTGTTTTCTAGACCAGCAGGCTTTCCCTCATCAGCCTGAGTATAGCTTGCTTCACACATACCACTCAAAATTTGTGTATAGTATAAAATAGAAGATCAAAAGCAGATGGGGATAAAAGTAAGGGGATGAAATGAGAATTGGAAGAGACATAGTTGGAAAGAAACAAAGGTCTATACAAGTTGAGTTCAGGTTTCATGTTGGTGATGATTAATATGCAAAACCTTCTGAGATCATTGGAAGCATTTGCTTGTCTAAAATGCAGAGTTTTTTTTTTTTTTTTTTGGAAGACTTTGCATAATGACCAACTCTTCTCTCATTTGAAGGTTTGAATCTTTCCTGAAAAAGTTTGGTAAGACCTGACATTTGAACACTCAGTCACATGCAGCAGAGCCAGGCACATGGAGGACAGCTGACTCCACAGAAGCAGGGATTTGGGTAAGTGCCCAGCACTGAAGCCATCAAAATGACTGCAAATGCTGTCATTTTAGTAAGCATGGGAGAGGCAATTTAATTTAGTATTTTTATTTTTTTAAAGATTTATTTTATTTATTTGAAAGACAGAGTTTCTACAGAAAGAGACAGAGACAGAGAGGGAGGTCTTCCATCCACTGGTTCACTCCCCAGATAGCTGCAATGGCCAGAGCTGCACCGATGCGAAGCCAGGAGCCAGGAGCTTCTTCCTGGTCTCCCACGTGGGTACAGGGACCCAAAGACTTGGGCCATCTTCCACTGCCTTCCCAGGCCATAGTAGAGAGTTGGATCAGAGGAGGAGCAGCTGGGACTAGAACTGGTGCCCACATGGGATGCCGGCACTTCAGACCAGGGCTTTAACCTCCTGCACCGCAGCACCGGCCCCAAATTTAGTATTTTTTAAAAACTAGCACATGAGACAACCACTAGTGGTTATGATTCCAATGATGGGTACAGTTTGGGCTGGAAAATATTTTAAGTGTAGCAAAGAAAGTGGAAAACATCTTCTCCCATTGGGGTGCAGAAAGGAAGAAACATTTTGTGAGCTTCAATCCATCCTAAATATTTTGATTAGATTCGGGGAAAGGATGGACTGTTTTGGCTGCTTCTTCAAACTTGAGGTTAGGATTTGGAAGTAAAAGTTATGCAGAATTTGCCACACCATTGCGTTTCTAACACAAATCCCAGGCACATGCCACAGATGTTCCATTAATGAAACAAAACCATCTGTATTAGAGACTTCTTACCAAGGTTCCATTGCACCAGAAAACCTGGCTGCATATGGGTGGCATCATCTTTAATTACAAAGATGATGCAATAATTGAAAAGAATTATTATTTGATTTTCTTTCAACTGAAAAGTATTTTAATGATTAGCTTAGTGTTGTTAGAATGGGCTTGGAATCCCACATAACCTGGGAGAAGTCACCCTTGCCTGGGAGAAAACACTATAATTTCTATTTCTTGGATGATCTCTAATCCTCCTTTTGTTCCAATGGCTCCTTTCATTTTGCCTTTGGTAAAAATAATTGCTTGTTTTAATGCTAAAGAGAACATTTCATTTCCTAGGTTCACTTATTTGAGATAATAATCTTTTGGTTACCAGATTTATTTGTTTTGCTTCTCTGAACTGAGTTATTAAAATTCTCTTTAAAGATCAAAGAAAAATAATTTTAAATGGTTTGTTTAAGTAAATTTAGTACCAGCAAAAAGGAGGTTGAATTTATTAAATACATAATATTTCTTTTAATACATAATTGAACATTTCTATTTATTATTTAATTTTTAAATCACTAGCCTTATCGCACATATTTCAAAATTTTTATTTGAAACGTTGCTCCAAGTTGTACATTTTTAAATGTTCCTAAGTGATTGGTTATTTCTCTATTGACTATCATAATACTCAGCTAAATATGAAAATTTACATATATGCTATATGTACTTTCATTGTAGAAACTTTCAGAAATGTCTTCAAGATAAGTTCTAGTCATCATTGTAGTAGGTGTGTAAAATAGTAACAAGATCATGGTAGATACTGCAGGAAACTACACACTTTTCAAGATAATTAAAGCATTTTTTTCTCTTAAAAAAGGGGGTCTATAATGATGCAGAG
The DNA here is from genome assembly GCF_033115175.1 of Lepus europaeus. Lineage (NCBI taxonomy): Eukaryota > Metazoa > Chordata > Mammalia > Lagomorpha > Leporidae > Lepus > Lepus europaeus. The sequence goes on from NC_084828.1 coordinate 57,184,613, forward strand.
ATAATAAACAACTGCATTTTTTCTGCTAGGAAATCTTTGAAGGATAACCGTAGAACCATTGACCCATGAACAGATGATCAAATTTTAATCTATTTAGTTATGGCATCACAGTAAATTACTGAAGATTTATGTTTTTAGCCTTTCATTAGTTTGAGTAACATTAAATTCATTAAAGAATTATAATCTTTGTACCATTTAAGCCTCTATTAGTAATATTTGCTGTATGGACTTTGATTTTTTCAATCATCAAATTTGTACTCTGTTTTTTTTTTTTCTTTGTACTTAAGCTAGAATTTAAACTAGGTCAAGTCTATAAATTAAGTTTGATTCGGTTTGCTGTATCTTGTGTTTATTACAAAATGGTGTAGCTAGAAGCCAGGCGTAATAGCTTTACTAAAACATGAGAAAGTAGAACATTATGCTGAATTATACACATTACAGTCATTGATGATTGTTATTAGATGTCTAAGTTGATTTCAAGTAGAAAATTATAAGAATCACAATTCTCTAAATTTCAATGATGAGGTATAAAAACATAAACCTTTATTTTTTTTAATAAGCTAGTCAATAATATCACTGCAACCATATTTTTTTAAATATTGAATGACATCATGGTAAATATTTTATTGATAGTGCTCAATAGCTTTTACCATGGCTTACAAAAAGATATATTAAAGAGGAAATAATATGTTATTTGCTGAGAGAAATCTCCTCAGAAATATCTTAAGTGTCCTGCCCCCAGATTTATACCTTGTGTGTGTTCATAGTCCTGTACTAATTGTATAGAGTTGGTTAAGAACCAGATTGTGAGTCTTTTATTCCTTGTGGGTCTGTTATGACAACTCACATTTGCCACTGTAGCCCAAAACCAGCCATAGGAAATAAATGCACAAATAAGTTGTATTCTAATAATATTTAATTTATAGATAGCAAAACTTAAAATTTCATATATTTTAACTTTTTATGAAATTTTACTCTTGATTTTTTAATCATTGAAAAACATAAAAACTACACTTAATGAATAAGCCATACAGGCCGGCGCTGTGGCTCACTAGGCTAATCCTCCACCTGGGGCGCCAGTAATCCGGGTTCTAGTCCCGGTTGGGGCGCCAGTTCTGTCCCTGTTGCTCCTCTTCCAGTCCAGCTCTCTGCTGTGGTCCGGGAGTGCAGTGGAGGATGGCCCAAGTTCTTGGGCCTTGTAACCGCATGGGAGACCAGGAGGAAGCACCTGGCTCCTGGCTTCAGATTGGCGCAGTGCACCAGCCGCAACACACAGGCCATAGCGGCCACTTGGGGGGTGAACCAACGGAAGGAAGACCTTTCTCTCTGTCTCTCTCTCTCACTGTCCAACTCTGCCTGTCAAAAAAAATTTAATAAGCCATACAAAAAATAGGTATTGGGAAAGATTTGGCCTTCAGGTCTAATATTTGCTCAGTGTTTGTAATTATCCTATAAATAGCCAGAGTTAATTCAAGCTATACTATTTTCCAACTGAACACAAGATTAGTTCACAGAATAAAAATCCCCTATATACTATAGTTTAAATAATTTCTCTTTATATAATAAATATTATGGAATTGAGAATACTTCATGGCAATTTTTTTTATTTCAATTATAAGTTGGATATAATGAGTAATTATAATTGCAAAAATTGAAAAGATTACTAATCCTTGATAGACTTTAAAATCATTAACCTACACAGTTGAAAAACTCATTTGTATTTGTACATTACATGTATTTGTGCTCATGTGTTTGAATGTTGCAATTTTAACTAGAAATTTACTTTGAATAAGTAAAATTAATGTAATACATTTCTGGTTTCTTATCAATTACATAAAAATGTGTTACAGCACTGTTAATGGAGTGAAAAGGAAACAGCAGAGGATTATCTTTTTCAGTTTGATGTTTTAGTTCTTGAAAATTGAGGTTATTTACAAGACATAAAAAGTACTAGATGAACATTTTGTAAAAGGTGAACCAATTAATTAAAGCTATTTACAGAACATAAGAATAGTGGAATTTGTTTCTGAAAAACTAAACCAATTAACCAACCAAAATTCAGGCAACTTTTAATCCATAAGTTTTATGTAACTAGGTATAATTTCAAATAAATTTCTTGGTTCCAAATCATGTTTCCTTCTGTGTTAAAATATAGAAAATAAACACTAATTATTTCTAATAATAGGTTGTGGATTGATTAGAGGATTTAAATCTAATTTATATTTAAATGAAATTGACAATTTAAATTTTATTAGTGATGGAACACTTATACAATAAACAAGCATCTTGAGCAATACTAGAAGTTGATAATATTAATGTTGCACTTTTTTTTAGAAGTCCAATGTGCTATCCATTGTGCAACAGAGCCACCTTTGCACTTTTTTTAAAAAAGATTTTTATTTACTTATTTGAGAGAGATACAGACAGAGAGGGAGAGGCAGAGAGAAAGGTCTTCCCTCTGCTGGTTTACTCCCCAAATGGCTGCAAAAGCTGGAGCTTGGATGATCCAAAGGCAGAAGCCAAGAGCTTCTTCCTGGTCTCCCACATGGGTACAGAGGTCCAAGCACTTGGATCGTCTTCTGCTGCTTTCCTGGGCCATAATAGGGAGCTGGATAGGAAGAGGATCAGCTGGGACTTGGACCAGTGTCCATATGGGATGCTGGCACCGCAGGCAGAGGCTTAGCTTACCATGACACAGTGCCAGCCCCATCTTCCACATTTTCACAGTATGTACTATTCCTTTTGTAACAAGATAATCATCCATTTAATAACTTTTTTTATAATACACAGTGGTTTTGAGTGCTTTGTTAAATATAACATGAATGTAATATTCTTGTTTTCATGGAAGTATCAGATTAGAAGAAACCTAAGACGTCCATCTAAGTCAACAGGGGTGATTTTGTTCCTAGGAGACATTCAGCAATGTTTGGAGACGTTTTGGGGTGTCATAACTTGAGAAGAGTATCCTTGTCATGAAGTCAATAGAAACCAAGGATGTCAACACTGGACTTACTATAAAAAACAAAACAAAACAAAAACAAAACAAGGATGTTGTTAAATATCCTGTAATGCTATTAAAATATTCTGCAGTGAAGAATTATTTAGTCTAATATGCTGATTATGGTAAATTTGAGTAATCTTGATCTAATGGCTAATTTGCAAATACTTCCTTCCATTCTGTAGGTTGTTGCTTTACTTTGTTGATTGTTTTCTTTGTTATGTAGGAAACAAGCATCTTAATTTGATAAAATCCCAGTTGTCTAGTTTTACTTCTGCTTCCTGCAATTTTGGAAGTCTTACAATCATTGCCTATATTGATCTTTTTTTCTTTTTTTTAAGATTTATTTATTTGAAAGTCAGAGATACACAGAGAGAGACGGAGAGGCAGAGAGAAAGATCTTCCATCCTATGGTTCACTCTCCAGTTGGCCGCAACTGCCAGAGCTGCGCCCATCTGAAGCCAGGAGCCAGGAGCCAGGAGCTTCATGCAGGTTTTCCAAGTGGATGCAGGGGCCCATAGATTTGGGCCGTTTTGTACTGCTTCCCCAGGCCATAGCAGAGAGCTGGACTGGAAGAGGAGCAGCTGGGACTGGAATTGGCTCCCATAGGGGATGTCAGCACTGCAGGTGCCATATGGGATGCCGGCACTGCAGGCGGCAGCTTTACCCACTCCGCCACAGTGCCGGCCCCACCTATATTGTTCTTGAAGTATTTCTTCCATGGTTTCTTCTATTAGCTTTATAGTTTCGATTTTTACATTTTCGTCTTTCATCCTTTTTGAGATGATTTTGTATAGGGCAAGACAAAGAGGTCAAACTTAAATCTTACACATATAGATAATCACTTGTCACAACATCAGTTATTGAAGATTGTTCTTTCTCCATTGTGTGTGTTTAGCATCCTCAAGAAACAATTGGCTATAGATATGTGTGTTTATTTATGGGACCTATGTTCTGCTCTGTTGGTGTATGTATTTGTGTGTGTGTGTGTGTATCTGTGTGTCAGTATCATGCTTTCTATGCTGTTTTAATTACTACAGTTCTGTAGTATTGGTTGAGATCTCATATTGTAATGCCTCCAGCTTTGTTTCTTTAAGATTACTTTGGCTATTCACATTCTTTAATTCAATTAAAGATGGGGAAATTATGTTAATAGACAGTTCTCAAAATAAGAAACACAAATGACCCACAAATATATGAAAACATACTCATTATCATTAGCCATCAGGGAAATGCAAATCAAAACCACAATGAGATATCATCTCATCTCAGTTAAAATGACTACTGTTAAAAAGATTTTTTAAAGTGCTGAAAAGGATGGGGAGTAAAGGAAACTTCAGACTGTTGGTATAAGAATGTAAACTAGAACAGCCTTTATTGAAACAGTATGGCAAGTCCTCAAAAAAATTATGTCTATGATGCATTCCAGCTATTCTACTTTTGGGTGTATATATCCAAATGAAATTAAATCAGCATGTCAAATGTATACCTGTTCTCTCATATTTGTTGTGTTACAATTCAAAATAATTTATATTTATTTATTAATATTGTATTTAATTTGTATTTAGTTGAGACAGAGAGAGACAGACAGACCAGACAGTCAGAAATCCTATCTGCTGGTTTAGTCACCAAATGCCTGCAACATCCAGGGTTGAGCCAGACAGAAGGTCACCCATGTGGGTGGAAGGGACCAAACTACTTGAGCTACCACCTGGTGCCTCCCAGGATATACATTAGCAGGTGTCTGGAATTGAGAGTGGATTGAGAATTGAAGCTATTCATTCTGATACTAGATGTAAATGTCCCCAGTAGCATCTTCATCAGGAGGCCCATTACCTGCCCCTTGACGTGTTTAAATGAAAGGATTTAAATTTTAGTGTCTCCCTGATATTAACATTGGTTCTTAAATAATGTTTTTGTATATATGCTATTATATCCAACTTGCTAAAACATTGTGGATATGATTTCATTGTGCTCAAAAACATATTTTAGATACACAATTTTATTGATAACAAAGCTCAATTAGAGATATCAGAAGTTATTATTTGAGGAGTTGTTTCTAGTTATCTTTTATATTATTTATAAAATTCACACAATTACCTAGGAAAAACATTTATCCACTTGGCATCAATTTGCACATCTAAAACACAAAGGCGGTCTGTTTGATTCAGTGTGTTCCTCAGAGTGATGTCCTGAAGTTAATATCACATCTCCTTAAAGAACTCAACAAATGATAAAAAAAAAAAAATTAACATTAAAAAGAACAGGGTTGAAAATGTATTTAAGTCAGAATAAAGTGCTGTTATAAATTACCAGTAGGCTATTTTATTTTGAGATTATTGCTTCTAAAAGGTCTTTAAGAAATAAACAAAAATGGAGATGTCAGGGGAAATAAATAAAAGTATAAAACCAATAGCGGCCGGCGCAGTGGCTCAATGGGCTGATCCTCTGTCTTGCGGCGCCGGCACACCGGGTTCTAGTCCTGTTCGAGGCACCAGATTCTGTCCCAGTTGGTCCTCTTCCAGGCCAGCTCTCTGCTGTGGCCAGGGAGTGCAGTGGGGGATGGCCCAAGTGCAGTGGAGGATGGCCCTGCACCCCATGGGAGATCAGGAGAAGCACCTGGCTCCTGCCTTCGGATCAGCAAGGGGCGCCAGCCGCAGTGCGCCGGCCATGGCGGCCATTGGAGGGTGAATCAATGGCAAAGGAAGACCTTTCTCTCTGTCTCTCTCTCTCTCTCTCTCTCTCTCACTATCCACTCTGCCTGTCAAAAAATTAAATTAAATTAAATTAAAAAACCAATAGCAGCTTAATTTTTGGTAATTTTAGTTGTACCATCTTTTTCTATGGAAGAAACAACAAAATCATCCAAAAGTACAAGGGCTATTGCTTTCTTTTTTTCTTTTCTTTTTTTTTTTAAGGTTTAAAAGCAAGATTTATTAGAGTCAAAGACCTCCAGCTATTGTGGCATGGAGGTGGGGGGACTGCAAGAGAAGCAAAACCCAAAGGGCCCCATGGCACTGGGGTTTTTAAGTACAATTTTGGAGATGAAACTGTCAATCAGTAAGATAGAGACAACCTCAACAAAAGACCTGGTTTACATTTCTTTATCTGTCTGGTTTCCTCACACACACATACACACACACACAAAATCATAAGGTAGGATAGGTAGCTTGTTTTCAGAATAAATTGTGCTCAGCACTCCTTTGCTATTCTCATGGTAAATTTGGAGATTCCTAAGGAAGGAGAGTGGTCAATTTGTTCTTGCTAAAGATAAAAATGTGGGGAGAGAAGCAAGCATTCCACACCCCAAATTCCGTGGGACCTCCCTGACTGCCTATTAACCCATCTGACTCCTAACATTTGCCCCTCAAGAAGAATCGACCCTAACATCTGTTGGGGGGATTGAGTGATGATTGCTCTGGCTGCTTCATGTTGAAAAGAGGTGTCCTTGGGAAGGGCAGTCAAGACAAGGTTCCAGCAGGAGGTGGCTTCACAGCAGGAGGTGGCTTCTCCAGGAGGATGCAGTGCCAGCTTGCAGAAACTGCTTTGGAAACTGAGATTTCTTGTGCATGGCCACCTAGAATTTTACTTCTTCAAGTCTGGAGAAAACAAATCTAACAAGCAGTTTAAACTCACAGGATCTAAAATCGAGAACAGAGGCATTATTAAACCATGAGCAAGTTTTCTCATTGAGAGGCCAATAGAAACTGACAGAAGGGGATTCATAATAATTGGGTGGGCTTTAAGGCCTTGCCAGTTATGAGTGGCAGGTCTGTTTATGTCTTTACATGAGGTACATGATAAGGGAGATGTGAACCTCATTAGGGAATTCACCCTGTTGATTTCCATTACCTAGCTGGCCTGGGAGGAGAGAGCTGGTCAGGTGAAAGCCAGGTGGCATCTCTAATAGGAAATTTACAGTTCTACCTGCAAGATAGGCTGTGAGACCTCTTGCTAATTTTATTATTATTATTATTATTATTATTATTATTTTTGTACAATTCCAAGAGGAAGATATGAGGGTGCTCTGGATGTATCTTTCAGTAACCTATTGGTTGTCATGGATCCAACAAGAAGACTGGATATGCAAAAACTGATATGGAAAAATTTTAATTCTGATAAAGCAGGGGATTTTTGAAAGATGACCTCAGGGAATTCATCAGTATTTACCAATGCTGTTGTTAAATACCATAGTTTCATAGGCTCATATAGCTGGACACTGTCTTGGTTATTTACTCATCCAATACTTCAATTCAAAAGTGATGCAATTAATAATAAGGCCCATTGTGTGACTTCCTCATGACCACACAATCAGTGACAGGATGAGACTCAAAGCTTATGGTTGTCTTCATGCCAAGGTGTCAGGAGCATCATAGGAATAGGAGTGTCAGCCAGGGTAATTTTATTCTAGTGATATTATAATAGGCTATAGGTCATTACAGAGATGCAGTCAGCAGCCAAGTTGAATATTTTTGGCTGGCACCAGTTGGGGGAAGCAAATTTGCTGCTTCTGGTTGCTGGCTTTGGGAGGAGTTTCAGAGGCAGCTCAAGAGAAGGGTGTGAGGACATATTTCCTCTGTCTGTTTCTCTATTCCTTGGCTGTCTCCATACCTTTAACAATAAAGATGGTCTCCTAATTTTGAGAAGTTTTAATGTTGTTAACATAATAATTATAATGTGTTTACCTTTTAATGAAAAGTGTTTTTTTAAGGGAAGAAACGTATCCTGTGCATTTAGTGAAGTCACCTTGAACTGGTATTTATCATCAACAAATTCAATTACATATTCTTGGGAAATAAGGAAATGCAATTAATACAAATAGTACAAGTCATCTTCCTGTTTTTCCACTCAGTGAGCTTATTTATGATTCTGCATAAATGTGACAAATATCAAACTGAGGCCAGCGCCGCGGCTCACTAGGTTAATCCTCCGCCTTGCGGCACCGGCACACTGGGTTCTAGTCCTGGTCGGGGCACCGATCCTGTCCCGGTTGCCCCTCTTCCAGGCCAGCTCTCTGCTGTGGCCTGGGAGTGCAGTGGAGGATGGCCCAAGTCCTTGGGTCCTGCACCCCATGGGAGACCAGGAGAGGCACCTGGCTCCTGCCATCGGATCAGCGCGGTGCGCCGGCTGCAGCGCACCTACCGCGGCGGCCATTGGAGGGTGAACCAACGGCAAAAGAAAGACCTTTCTCTCTGTCTCTCACTCACTGTACACTCTGCCTGATAAAAATTAAAAAAAAAAAAAGAGTAAAACAAATATCAAACTGATTTGCTTCCATTGGTTTTAGTTTCCATGTAGCTCTCTGAGAGTGTGCATCTCAATATGTGGTACATTATTTTAGTGTTTAAAGAAGTGAATTTTACCCATAACATAGCTTCTGAAGAAAAATATCCAATTTATCCTTGGCTCAATGTGAAGTGTTTTTGATGTTCAACGTTGAATTGTTGAAAAATATATACCAGAAATTTTAAGGATGATTATTCAATTGAAAATATATATTCCCAAATCACCTATTTCCGAATACTTTAAATTTAAAATCTAACTTTGTTAAAATTTAAAAATATTTTCTAGTAAGTCTGTGGATAAGGTTTGATATTATATGAAAAAGTAGTTGATTGATATACTGAAAAAGAGCTTAAATACGACTCTTTTTTTACAAGGCTAAGTTTAATATCTTAGAAGTTAATCTGCTATAACAAAGAAAACACCTCAGGATTTAATGCTTAAAGATTTAAAAGAGCTTCAATTTATTCACTCTTAAGTTTTATTAAATATATTAATAATATGTTTAATGCTCATAGCATTTCCATTTTAAATAAAATTTGAAATTGTTTACAAAGTTAAACATTTATAAAAAATGAAAAGACTAACCTGTTACTTAAATGTCAAATTCTATAACACATTTGAACTATTAAAATATTGACATGCATAAATTTTTCACCACCTTCCAAATTATCTTGTATTTGATTCTCTTAAACAATTCTATATTTGTATATTACTGGGACTAAATGATACTAATCCACTTGAAAAATATTTGTCTTTTAAACTAACTGCAATTATTTATTAGTGAAAGGTTTTGAATAGGACAACGGCTACAGTTTTATTAGCAGCCATCATGCAACATAACTTTATTTATATCCTAGATAAGGACTTGATAAATTAGACAAGTTGGTCTCAATGTTGTTGTAGCCCACATTACTCACCTACCTCACAATACTTACATAAATAATGTTCCTAATATTCAAATTATGTATGACCCAGCTAATTCTCTGTATCCACAATCATTCAGCTTTTAAGATTTTATGTCATTTTTCATTCAACTTTATTTCTGATTTTGAGAGAATCTTGCATTTTCTTACACTCTTGTGTTCTGTTTGGCCATAGGATTCTTACTGATAAAAAAAATCTTATTATTAAATTTTCTATATTATAAGAGACAAAAATAGTATAACAATCAAATGTAACACAAACCTTTGATTTAGTTGTATTTTCTCTTTGGCATCCTCTTTCTTTCTTTCTTTCTTTCTTTCTTTCTTTCTTTCTTTCTTTCCTTGCTTCCTGCCTTCCTTCCTTCCTTCCTCTTTTCTTGAACCCTGGATTGAGGGAAAAGCAGTTATGAAATATATATTTTTATAAATAGAGGAAATTTGAATACATGATTAACATTGGATGCTATTAGAAATAAATTTTGATTTTTTTTGAAATTGATAATAGCAATGTGGTTAAGAAGGTCTCTAATCTTATAAGATGTGTGCTGAAATATTAATTATTAAAATGTGTAAAATATGCTTCCTGATTCAACACCTACCACCACAACAGTTGGATAGAAGGAGATAGATACACAAAGTAAAACAAAAACAAAAACATTGAAAATATATATGCAGTCCCAACCTCCATATCTTCAGGCTGCATTCAATTCTGTCCTGATCCCATTTCCTGAGAATATAATATAATGATATTGATCTCATCTCCAAAGATATTTATCTGTTTAATTGTAAAAAGAAAAACTAGCTGTGAAGAGTACAGGGAGTTTCCACCCAGGGTTTTAACATGTCAAATTCTCTAACACATTTAGACTGTTAAAAACACCAAAAAGCATAGATTTTTAACCTTCTCTCCCAGATTCTCTTGTTTTTGATCCTCATAAGCATTCTACTTCCATATTCCTGGGATTAGATGATGCTTACCCACTTGAGAAGCTTTTGTCTTAAGGTGTGTCTGATTAGGATTTTGTACATAAAATCAGTTTATATCTTGAACATAGCCAAATGGAATTTTTGCTATTTCTTTTTAAACCATCTCAGATTGCACAAAGAACTGATCTTTTGCCCATTGCAGGACCTGATCTTGCCACAATAACTCTAGTTTAAAATTCTTTGAGAATAGCAATTCAGTCACAGGCAATGTCATCCTCATCCCCTCTGAATTGCTTATGCTTATGTGTGGAAAGGGAAGGTAGGGAGAAGCATAAAGCAGGTTTAAGAGCCCAGATTCAGAACTTAGATTACCTAGGTCCAAAAGCCATCTCCAGCACTGCCTGTGTAAGGGACTAAAGCCAACTACTTAAACCTCTGTGGATCAATGTCTCACTTGTAAAATAGGGACAATTATAGTACTATAACACAACAGGTTGCAGTGAGTGTTAGAAAGTGGTATTGCTAAGTTGAGTGGCTTTTCTCCCAGTCTTGGCTGGGACCAGCTTTAAGCCACATCCATCAAACTGTCCCCACAAGGGTCCAGAGACCCCCCATTTCCTCTCCTCTATGAAATGGCTAATGCTACTCTTAGGATCATTGGTTACTATTCTCAACCCTGTCTTTTATCCTACAGTGTCTAAGTGTTTACAGCAAGTTATAATGGAACAAACGAAGGCCTTCAACAACCAGGTGGTCAACCAAATGCAGCTACAGGAATATACTCGGCTCCCCACCCAGGAGATAGCGGCCTGAGACATTGCCCCATGTCAGCAGGAAGTAGCTCTAAAGACAGATCATCGTCCCTCTACCCCTCCTGGACTTTCGGGGCTAATGTAACCCCATACTATAAAAACTGGCGCAGTTTTAGCCAGGTGGCCGCACAGCCCAGCTACCTGAGCCAGCCAGGCTCCACCCCCATCCTAAAAGGATTCGCTGCTCCTGCTTCCCTGCCCGCCCTCAGGCAAAGTTTTAAAAGGGCCTGTTCCTGAACATGTGCTCTCTTGGCTCTGCTCCCTGCTCTCTTGGCCTCTTTTGGCTTCTCTGCTCCTCTCTGTCTCTCTTCTCCCTCCTCTCTGTCTCTCTCTCTTACAGTCTCCTCTTTTTCCTTCGCCACCCCTTCACTACAGTCTGTTGGGTGTTCCCCAATAAACCCTTTCCCTTAAAAAAAAAGTGATATTACTAACTCTCTTATAATGATGCCTGGTGCATAGTAATTATTGAATACATTAGCTATTTCAACAAATTATTTTTGTCTTTGGGTTAATGAGGGCATTTAATCAATTTATTACCTTGTGATTTGGTCTTTGGGTATCACCACAGGCTTTGTTGTGTCTATATCTTTTGATCTCTTCTCTCAAAATGATGAAGGCCCAGTAATTTATACCATCTCCTGCTTATACCACCTCCCAGTGATTACAACCGTGAGTCATCATGAGTCTTACTGGGGCTGCTGGTCATCAGAGCTTCTAACACATTCCCAGCTGTCCCTGGGCTTTAGGCCATCTGTCTTGCAGCTCTTTGCCACCTCCGTTTCTCAGAAACATGTGGCTTATCTCCATTTTCAGTTATCCTCTCCGTCTCTCTTGAAGAGGTATAGAAGCTTTTAAAAATACTGTCCATGCTGATAAACACTCTGGAAAGCTACTGAAGACCTTCTCTCTGTCTCTATCTGTCCTATCACCACCAACACTCAACTCTGTCCTCATGTTGATAACGGCCCTGTGACAGACATTTCCTACCAAGATTCAGACAAAAAAGCCAGACATAAGGTCCTTTTGCTTCTAAATCCCATATATCTAGCTGGGTATTTTTATCCAAAATGGAAAATCCTACATTGGAGTCTAACTACTCTGGTTTTACATTTCTCTCCAGGCTTCTTCATATGGGACAGAGCTTTGTGTTTGTGTTATGTGCTATCTCAAATTCTCTCTGTGTCAGTCTCCAGGCATGGCTCTTAAAGCACAGATGTTGGAGATCCAAAATCTCCTTTGGTTTTAGCAGTCAGACCATGCATTTTTATGACTATCTTGTTTAAAGTGAGACTGTTTGCAAATCAGAATTAGGCTACAATTTCCTTTTAATGTAGGTTTTATTCTTATCTTCCTCAAAAGGTAGAGTTGTGGAAAAAGAGAAAGGATCTACAGGAAACCCATTACAAACATTATAAGGTAACTTATTAATTCCATGCAAAGAAGAGCAATTTGAGGGATTTCAGGGGTAATTGTGACTTTATAAGGTGACTGTAGAACCTAACTTCTCTGAAAACCTAACTTCTCTGAATGTGATAATATTCTGTTGTCAGTAACTATTATATTTATTTAAGACCTATGTGATAATCAACAGAGCTTGTCCTTGCAACTTAAAATGAGATTGCTATACTGCCTTTTAGCATGTGTTTTAACTTCTGTGATGCTTCAGCTTCTGTTTAGAAAGATTAGCTTTACCACATTTGACCCTATCTCCACTTGACACTGTCTCCATCCCTTCTCCATCCCCACTCCCGTTCCTGTATATAACACCACCATTTTTTTATTTCAATATATGTTACTACCACTTACCAGGTTGACCAAACATAAACTTGAATTACTCTTGACCCTTTCTCCTCACTTACTCTGTACCTAAAAATCAACAAATCAACATGAAGTCCTATTATTTCTTAATTGAAATAACAATTTAAATTTGTTTACTTAACTTCATCCCTAATTTTACAATCCTAGGTCTTCAGTGACTTCTCATTCCATTTAGGAAAATGAACGTGCCATGGTGTACCTGCCTATAGTTCCAGTATCTCATGGCGCTTCTCTCTTTGGTTTGGACCATGGACATTTACCATGTTTCAGAAAGCATGAACTATTTTTACATTTTGGGACTTACAGTTGCACGGTGAGCTCTACCTAGAGTGTGCTTCTCCAATCTTCATCTAACTCAAATCGATCCATCATTTCTTATAAACTATGGTACTTTTCAGGAAAAATGTCTTCCTGACAGTTTCCATATAAACTGTGTACCACTGTTGTACATTCTTGAAACACACTTTTCATTTCTTTCATAAAACTTGCCTGTTTCGTAAGTCTATTTTAATAGATGAGATGATTAATTTAGCTTCTCTCTCTCTCTCTCTCTCTCTCTCTCTCTCTCTGTACTCTGTAAACTCTGTGAGGCTAAAGACCATGTCAGGTTTGCTCTTTTTCTGAATCCCCTGCACCCTGAAGCTGACTTTTAGAAACTGCTCAGTGAAAATATCTAGATCCAAGAAATAATGAGTACAGGAATTTCAAGTAGTTGACCAAGTACTGAAGATATATTTCCTTTATTCATTTTTGATTATTTTGAGAATTGGGCTTATACTTTGGAATTGGCTTATAGTATGCATTTGAGAATTGGGCTTATATATTAGAATATCTCAGTATTGTGTACCCTGTGATTGGGTGATTCTGTACTATATTATCTCAGAAATATTTTGTAACTCATTTCTATTGAGCAAGAAATATTTTCATTTTGATGAAATAATTATACAAGTAGACATTGTTCAATTAATTCAACAGAAATGGATATTTAATAAAACAGTTATCATTCTTTTGCTGTTAATTTGTTATGATTACAATGTATGAAAAGAGGAAGTCAATAAACCAATACCAACATATATTTAAAGTTTCTTCAGAGAATAAAACTAGAAGTATTTTGAAAATGAACCTGATGAATTGTTAAAAGAAGCTTTTAAAGTGACTTAGTTTAATCTACCTGTTCTCCTACATTCCCAAACTAAGATCATGGACTAACTGTTCTAAACTAAACATTGTAGATCATTATAATGTTTTAGATTATTTGCAAAAACCCTCCTGAGAAAGACAAATGAGGAAGGCGGGCAAAAAGAAACAAATGAACAGTCACTTTGTGTCAGAGAAAATTGGAGTAGGTTTTTCTCCTAGGAACAGTCTTTAGCATTCATATTTTCTTGGCATACATCAGCCTCTCTAGAGCCATAAAACACTTGAATGTCTCCTTGATGACTGAATATACTTCCTTCTTTGAGGCATTATTCTTAAAGTGCATGGTGTGTTTTTATCAAGACAAGGATGCTCTACACTTAAAAATGTGTGTATATAATATAACTGTTCCTCATGAAGGCTTTATACTTTCATACTACCCTTAGTATATATAAATACCTCTGTGTGTGTGTGTTTATGTGTGTATCCAAGTGCAACAAAGGAATAGAGAATATAAGAGCTCCGGTCAAAAACTGTTTATTAAAGAGTTGTGGCCTCAAGCACTTTAATGATTTTGGAGGATGAACTAATACATCCTTCCTGGAGGGAAGACTGTGTAGTACCATGAGTTTTAACCGAGCAAGATAGTTGACTCCTTGTGGGATATGAGTGCCTTTTTACCTGGGTCCTGTTGATTTGTCTGAGATTGGAATAGGACTTTATCCTTTTAACTTAAACTTTGATCTCTGTTGAAATACACAAGCTCCTTCCTCTCATTTTTCCTAGAAACTTTAAGATGCTTTGCTGTCATTTAAAACTGAAGGAACTCTTCTGATCTTTTCTGATGGGCTTATATTATGGCCTTATATTTTGTGGGTGACACAGAAGTGCTGGAATGAGGCCAGGCCTGCTGTAGTGGCCTCTTACATATGCAGAGTAGCTGGTCGGTTAATGCAGAGTGGAGCTGAGATCAAGAAGATCTGGCAATCTCTGGTGCCAAAGGACCTCTTTAATATTTTTGTGAATCTGCATGATAAAATAAGCTTTGGTTTAGTAAAAGAGATGCATAAATCTTAAACTGATGATTAAACATTTGAAGGAACGGTCTTTGCTTTGAATTTTTAAATTTCTTCCCAATTATAATAGTATCATACAGACTAGTTGTTGTGAAAGCAATACAATTAAGGAAGTAGAAAACTGATAAATTGTTGAGTCTATTTGTCTCTAGGAATGTTATTTCTTGAGAGTAGATAAAAGCACTTTCAAACATGTTTGCTTTTTTTTCAGGTCACAGGGGTGCTGTTTAATAAATTACTTTTCTCAGGCACTAAGAGCCACCTTTATTCATCTAAAAAGGTTAATGCAACTTCTCAAAGTGTCCAAGTTATTCTCAGAGAATAATTTATGTTTTTAAAAAGTCTTTTTCATTTGAGAAGTTCCTAAATAAAACAAAAATAATAAAAAATAAAAGTCAATTATAAATTAAAGACAAATAAACCGTTTTTCCTAACTGAAATTACTCTTTTTCTCTCAAGGATTGTTGATATGATTGGTTATACATCCCCTCCCAACTCATGAAAATTTCAATATTCTTTCTTTCACCCAAAATTATTATTCTTTTTGTTTTATTTTTCTTCATACCACCTATAATAATTATACTGTATATTTTACTTACACATTTTTATTCTCTATGAATTTTCTTATTAGAATGTAAATTCTGTGCAGAAAAAATATTTCTAATTGCTTTATCTCAGACCTCCTGGAGAGGACCAGACACATATAAGCGTTCACTAATTATATAATTACTGTAATTAAGTGAATACATAAGTAAATGTACATCAATAAAGCTTACCAAGTGATTGCCAAATTTCCATTTGAGTCATTCTTATGTGTGTCATTTTCTGGAAGATAGTGCCATGTAATTATTGAGGATGGATTCCGGAGTCATTGGGCCTATTCCTAAATCCTAATTTTAACAGAGAATGGCTGTTTACTTTTGGGCAAGTTACTTAGTATTTCTCTGTCTTAGCTTTCTCATCCTCAAAATAAGGAGAATAAATTACCTATGTCATGATTAGAAAATATACAGGACATACTTAAAACATTCTGGTACATACCAACTCTTAAATCTCACTAGTACTATTATTAAGTCAACTTCTGAGAAGAATAGTCTATTTACACTAATGGAATAAAATGCAATTATGACAGTTATATATAAACTGGAAAATATTTTGTCTCAATCCTGAATCATTTAGTTTGAAGCATATTTTAAGCATACATTATTAATATAATTTACTTTCTGAAAATTAGGAAGACATTAATTTTATTTATTTGATGAACTTCAATTAAGTCAAACAGAGTAGTGAAATAATTACAAAGATCAAGCTGTGTCTTCAATTCTGCCCTGCCAATACACTAGGTCTGTGACCTTGAGCATGTCAATTAAAACTTTAAGCTTCAGTTTTTGCATTTGTAAGATGGGTAAAGCTTAAATATATATATATATATATATATATATATATATTTGAATATTAAGTACAGTGTAGTGTCTGGCACATAACATATCTTAGCAAAAGGAAGATCATAACAATATTATTTTGGCACCTAGAGAACTGTGTTTATGACAGAATTGTATCATACTATAAAAAAATTGAGTGAGAATTGAAAGTGAAATTATATTTTTTGATTTCAGATTTAATACTAAGCAGTACATCAGAAATTCTTATAGTGCTCAAACAGTATTTGGCAATTTGTGTTCCGTGTGGGGGCAAACTGATGAAATCTTTACTTAATGTATACTAAATTGATCTTCTGTATATAAAGATAATCGAAAATGAATCTTGATGTGAATGGAATGGGAGAGGGAGCGGGAGATAGGAGGGTTTTGGGTGGGTGGGAAGCTACGGGGGGGAAAAAGCCATTGTAATCCATAAACTGTACTTTGGAAATTTATATCTACTAAATAAAAGTTAAAAAAAAAGATAAAGTCTTTTAAAAGGCAAAAAAAAGAAATTCTTAGTTTAGAAGCAGTTATCATTTTAAAATGTATTTTTAATATGAGAAATAATGACATATTTGGCAGCAAATCACTTAGCATGTAACTCCTTTGGGTTGCTAAGTGTAAAACACTAAGCCTATTAGTGCCATTTAAGACATGCTTTTTTTTTTTAAATTAACACTTTTGGATTTCTTAAAATTCAGTATCTTACATAAGGTCTTTCTCCTCCTCCCTTATTCTTAACAATTTAAATGTATGAAGGTACTAAGCCAGAACACCTACAAAATCCTTATGCACACATATCTTCAAGGTCTTTATTATCTAAAAATGAGTTATATATCTTTTTCATGTTGGCTGTTAGGCAGTTTGTAAAGCACTGTTTGCACTCAGTAGGGGTGTTGGTTGTTGCCTTTAGACACCTAGAAAAGATGGGAAATACTTCTGCAGATATTGTCTACTGAGAGTTTGCTGGAGACACAGTGAATCAGCAAGCACCTCAGTTTATCTCAAAGCAGACCACAGAAATCAGACTAACACACATCATTTTTAGCCAGGTCAGAACTGGAATGCACATGTCTAGAATTGTACCTTTCCAAGAGATAGAAAACATGAGCAACTAGGGTTTTATGGTTTTATGAATGTAAGGAGTGTCAACATAGTCCTCAAATCCCAAACAATTCCATTTCAGAAAAGTGTTTTGCAACTATATTAAGGTAGCACCTCCAGGCTTGCTGCTGTGGGTTAATGTTTCCTGTGTACAGGGGAATTGGCAAATTAATAGTTCATCGTTTTGTTTTAATTTGAAGACGGAATACAAAATGCCTCCAGAGGTCTTGAAATGTCGTTTTACAGAGATTCAAAATATAGATATTCCCTATATAAAGATGTGATGTCCTTTTGAAATTCCCTGCTTAATATACCTTAATATTAAAATAAAGATCAGTGCAAATGTCACTGTAAATAAAATAATAATCAGACTAATCAGAGTAATCATTAACCTGTGGGACATACTCATGTCCTAATCCAGCTCCAGAGCACATGGCTTTGCCAATAAAACACAGGGAAAATCTGGCCACAGTCTTCTCTTGGATGCCCTTGTGCTATGAACAACCTACTTATCACCACTGATGCTCCTGAAACTAAGATTTCAGTGCCCTCTCTATGTACAGACTATGCTGTAGGCTATGAGCTATTTCTTCATGCACTGATATTTTAGAGTTTTATGATCATCATGATTATTTACAAATTGATTCATTTAAAAAAAAAAAAAGAAACAGAGACAAATCTTCCATGTAATGTTTCATTCCCTAAATGCCCATAATAGCCAGGGCTGTGGTCACAAAAAAAGCCAGGAGCTGGGAACTCAATCTAGGTCTCCCACATGGCTAGCATGGAGCCAGGTACTTGAGCCATTATCAACTGCCTCCCAGAGTGCTCATTAGCAGGAAGCTGGAATCAGAAGTGGAGCCAGGACTTGAACCCAGGCAATCTGATACATAATGTAGGTGTATCAAGTGGAATTGTTACTGCTGTGTCAAATGCTGGCCCCATCATTTTGATTTTTCAATGACCAATATAGAGAATGGCTGAAGAGATATTTGAATCTTTATTTGCTGATATAAATGTCAATGTACTTTTTAAGGATTTACTTATTTATTTGAAAGGCAGAGTGAGAGAGAGAGAGAAGGGGACGGAAGGAGGGAAGGAGAGAGAGAGAAGAAGGAGAAGAAGGAGGAGAAGGAGGAGGAGGAGGAGGAGAAGGAGAAGGAGAAGGAGAAGGAGAAGGAGAAGGAGAAGGAGAAGGAGAAGAAGAAGAAGAAGAAGAAGAAGAAGAAGAAGAAGAAGAAGAAGAAAAAGAAAGAGAGAGAGAGAGAGAGAGAGAGAGAGAGAGAGAGAGAGAATATCTTCCCTCTGTTGCTTCATTCCCCCAAATGCCTGCAATAGTCTGGGCTGGGTTAGAAGTCAGAATGAAGTCAAGAGCCAGGAACTTCACTTGGCTCTCCCCCGTGGGTGGCAGGAACCCAAGTTTTTGACCCATCATCTCTGCCTCCCTAGATCAGAAGCAGAGGTGGGACTTGATCCCAGGCTCTCCATCTGATATGGGAGGCCCTAGCGGTAGCTTAAGCCACTGCATCACAATGCCTGCCTCTCTATGTATTTTCTGTTAAAGCAAGGTTTTTTTTTTGTTTTTTTTGTTTTGTTTTGTTTTTTGCTTTTTGTTTTTTTTTTTTTGTTGTTGTTTTTTGTTTTTTTTTTAGCTCTACCTCTTCTTCATAAAGTAAGGTATATCTGCTTAGGATTTTATTCTCCTGGCCGGCGCCACGGCTCACTAGGCTAATCCTCCACCTGCGGTGCTGGTACTCCGGGTTCTAGTCCTGGTTGGGGCACTGGGTCTGTCCGGGTTGCTCCTCTTCCAGTCCAGCTCTCTGCTGTGGCCCAGGAAGGCAGTGAAAGATGGCCTAAGTGCTTGGGCTGCTGTACCTGGCTCCTGGCTTTGGATCCCACAGCGCACTGGCTGTAGCAGCCATTTGGGGGGTGAACCAACAAAAGGAAGACCTTTCTCTCTGTCTCTCTCTCTCTCACTAACTCTGCCTGTCAAAAAAAAAATGATTTTATTCTCCTAAACAATGCAATGGGTTTTATTCAAAATATGGAGAGAGACATGTCCTTTTTGGACAATCTTAAGTCTTATTTCAAGTTGTAAGGCTAGGACTTTAGCTCTCAGTAGGCTGTAGGTTCTTTCAATTGACATGAGTGCATCCACTTTTCGTAGTACAGATGTGTAAAGTTTATAGTAATATGTTTGAATGCTTTCACAATGAGTAATCAGTGTCTTTCCCCCTTGTTTAATAAATGCTTTTTCTCCTGCTTAATACTCATTTTACAAAATATGTTTATAAACAAATTATATGACTCACATAAAAATTTGCTTATTAATTTTTAAAGAGTGAAAAATTTTAAAAGCTGAAGAAAACAGGTGATGACAAGTGGCAACCTAAAAACCAACTATATTTATTTACTGACAAATGATATTTAAGTAGCTTGTGTTGTGAAGTTTACTAGAAGTAAGATTCAGAGTTTAATTCTAGTTGCTTTACTTGTTTTCCATCACACTTAAACTCTTTGAGACTTTTTTCTTTGTATGATGAATAATAATTCAAACCTCATCCAATCATAATAAAGATTGCGAATGAGAGACTATGTCTAAATGGTTTGTCACACATTACCTTGTTTATGCAGAATGTATACTCAGTAGATCATATTTTTCTTTGGTGAGCAAATAGAAAAACTTGAAAGTTTTTTAAAATACTAATCTCATCAATTTCAATTCCTGACTCTGAATTTTTAGGAGAAACCCCTATATTAGGAGCCATTAGTGTGGGTCTGTAGTCTCCAACATATTCTGGCAATTATGGGGACCCATAATGAGGAGGTAGTGGCAGGGCATGGAAGTAATGTGTGTGGTGAGCTGTATCTCTCAAAGCCAAGCTGCTGTCTTTCCCAGTAGGCTTCCAAAGACATTAAAATAGCAGGGCCATGATTCTGTTTGAAGTGTCTGGATGGCATTGTTTGGCCAAGAGAGCCCAGAGAGTGGGTCAGCCATTATGTGAGCTTTCTGTTTGTGGACTGTCCCAGTGCATCAGAACCAACGAGAGATGTGGTTGTTGGAGATTCGCCTGAGTAAGTATGATACAATGCAGAGGGAAGGAAGCTCCCTCTGAATTAGTATTTTGTTTAGAGCCTATTTTTGAAAGTAAACTCATGCCTTCCTTTCCCACATCCTTACCAAAATGACTTTGTTCACCATAAACTTGTTATAAAATGATGATTCTAAAGCAAGATGCATTTCCTTCCTTTTGCTAAAGACTTGATTAATCACCTAAAGGGCACATCTTTAAGGACAGCTGAAATACTGTTCCCTGCCCCTTTCCTCAACCCAACCTTTTAAAAGGTACTAAATTATCTGACTAAACTGTTTACTATTTTATTTTCCTTTTGCTTTTTATGCATAGACCAAAACCACAAACAGAAAACACTTTTTTTTTTTTTTTTAGTGTAAAAACTACATCATGAGAGTATGTTGTGCACTTCTGGAAGATGTTTTTAACTTTATCAGGGCAATAAAAGGGCATCCTGAAAAAAAAATATTAAATGCCAGACTGGCTGGTGTTCAACTGTTAAAGTCAATTTCTATTTATGTGTCCAACCCACATGGACATCTTAAAAAGCAGCTTCTATTACTTTCTCCTAAGAATTCAATGTTTTCATAAGTCTGTATTAGTTTGTGTTACTCACCAAGGAGCAATCATTGGAACTGGTCTGATGCTGTACCCATACATACTATTTTCTTATTTTTCCTTTTGCCTTATCCCTGTGTTTCCTGAGAAAATGATACATAAACCATAAGTTTGCAGAAGTGGAAGAAGTCTGGAGTTCTTTTTTGAGTGAAAACTTTTACTAACATTATATAGTTAATTTTCAAAGTTTATGATTTATATTCTAGCTCTTCTACAATAGTGTGATATTGTTCACTGTAAGCAAACTGAAGTCAGACATTGAAAATAATACTGTAATATGATTATCAAAATCTCTGTCTTCTTTGCTGATAGGTATTTCTGATAATCTTTGGCCTTTTGTGAGCTTTGAATGCATGGATGTGAACTGTTTACCCAATGGTGAATTGAGATCAACCTTAGGCTCTCTAGTAAGACAGAGTTAAGGCTGTGATATTCACACCACATGTAACTCTTGTCTAGGTTTTGCAATGGAACGAATATGGTTGCCGCTGCTTCTAACAATTAGAGTGCTTCCTGGATCTGCTCAGTTCAATGGCTATAACTGTGATGCCAACCTCCACAGTAGATTTCCTGGTAAGTCTGAACCCAATCTATTCTTTAATTACTTCTGAAAGGAGTGATTATGTTTAAGTAGTCAATCATTTAAATATTTATGGAAAACAAAGGGCCATCCCTTTACATTAAGTGGATATTAACAAATGGGAAATGACAAAGAGATATTTTTCTGGAGCTGTAATTTATGCCTGTATTAACATACAAAGTGTTCATCATAGTTAATATTATTATAATGGCTGATAACAGATGTGAATGATATTGGCCAGTGGGTGGTAAAATTGGGAGAGGCTAATTTCATTCAAAATTTGCCTGAGAGCTTTTTCCCCTCATAAGTTAATTTAGACTTTTTAAAAAAACTTTTATTTAATAAATATAAATTTCCAAAGTACAATTTATGGATTACAATGGCTTTCCCTTCCCCATAACTTCTCTCCCACCCGCAACCCTCCCATCTCCCACTCCCTCTCCCATTCCATTCACATCAAGATTCATTTTCAATTATCTTTATATATAGAAGATCAGCTTAGTATAAATTAAGATTTCAGCAGTTTGCACCCACACCAAAACAAAAAGTGTAAAATACTGTTTGAGTACTAGTTATAGCATTAATTCACATTGAACAACACATTAAGGACAGAGTTCCTACATGAGGAATAAGTGTACAGTGACTCCTGTTGTTGACTTAACAATTTGACACTCTTGTTTATGGCAGCAGCTCCCTAGGCTCTTGTCATGAGTTGCCAGGGCTATGGAAGCTTTTTGAGTTTGCCGACTCTGATCTTATTTAAACGAGGTCATAGTCAAAGTGGAAGTTCTCTCCTCCCTTCAGAAAGGTACCTCTTTCTTTGATGGCCTGTTCTTTCTACTGGGATCTCACTCGCAGAGATCTTTCTTTCTTTTTTTTTTTTTTTTTTTCCAGAGTGTCTTGGCTTTCCATGCCTAAAATACTCTCATGGGCTTTTCAGCCATATCCGAATGCCTAAAAGGCTGATTCTGAGGCCAGAGTGCTGTTTAGGACATCTGCCATTCTATGAGTCTGCTGTGTATCCCATTTCCCATGTTGGATCATTCTCTCCTTAATTCTATCAGATAGTATTAGCAGACACTAGTCTTTTTTATGTGATCTCTTTGACTCTTACCTATCATTATGATCAATTGTGAACTGAACGGAAACTGATCACTTGGACTAGTGAGATGGCAATGGTACATGCCACCTTGATGGGATTGAATTGGAATCCCCTGGCACGTTTCTAACTCTATCGTTTGGGGCAAGTCCTATTGAGCATGTCCCAAATTGTACATCTCCTCCCTCTCTTATTCCCACTCTTATATTTAACAGAGATCACTTTTCAGTTAACTTTAAACACCTAAGGCTGGAGCCGTGGCTCAACAGACTAATCCTCCACCTAGCGGCGCTGGCACACCGGGTTCTAGTCCTGGTCAGGGCGCCGGATTCTGTCCCGGTTGCCCCTCTTCCAGGCCAGCTCTCTGCTCTGGCCCAGAAGTGCGGAGGAGGATGGCCCAAGTGCTTGGGCCCTGCACCCCATGGGAGACCAGGAGAAGCACCTGGCTCCTGCCTTCGGATCAGCGCGGTGCGCTGGCCGCAGCGCGCCAGCCGCGGCGGCCATTGGAGGGTAAACCAACGGCAAAGGAAGACCTTTCTCTCTGTCTCTCTCTCTCACTGTCCACTCTGCCTGTCAAAAAAAAAAAAAAAAGAGAGAGAAAGAAAACACCTAAGAATAATTGTGTGTTAATTACAGAGTTCAACCATAGTACTAGAACAAAACAAAGAAAAAATACCAAAATGGAGAAAGTATTACATTGTACATCAATAGTCAGGACAAGAACTGATCAAGTCACTATTTCTTGTAGTGTCCATTTCACTTCAACAGGTTTCACCTTTGGTGCTCAGTTAGTTGTTGGTGATCAGGGAGAACATATGATATTTTTCCCTCTGGGACTGGCTTAATTCAGCATAATGTTTCCATTTGTCTTGTAGAATTCCAACACTCTGGATTTGGCCAAACTAAGATTCAGTTATTTTGGCAAGAATGCTTTACGTGCTATATCATGTACTGAAAGCATTTTGTGTTTATTTTGAAGGTACTGAAGAGCCATTGAATGTTTTGAGACATACTTTGTTAAATTCTTGATGTGGTCACATTTCATTATAGAAAGCAGACTTTAGAAAAAGTGTGAAAGATAGAATCAAGTTGGAAAAAACTGGAGGCAGAGAAAAATATGAAGGCAGTGACAATGTGAACAGCACAAAGAGGCAATTATTAGGAAAGATTTTTGTGGCAAACTCAACAGAACTTGAGAACTTATTAGCTTTGAGAGATGAAAGAAAGAGGAGACTAAAGCATATTTTGATCTTGGACAACTAGATGTTGATATTGTTAACTGTTAGCCAAAACATAGGATACTTGTACATTCCAGAAAGATAGCTTGGGTTTAGAAATAATGGATTCAATAAGAATCTGAAACATGTGCTGTACGCTCTTATTTAATGCTATAACTAGTACTCCAACAGTATTTTTTTTTTTTCACTTTGTGTTGCTATATGGGGGCAAACTGTTGAAATCGTTTCCTAATATATACTAAACTGATCTTCTGTATATAAAGAGAATTGGAAATGAATCATGATGTGATTGGAAGGGGAGAGGGAGCGGGAAAGGGGAGGGTTGTGGGTGGGAGGGAAGTTTTGGGAGGGGGAAGCCATTGTAACCCATAAGCTGTACTTTGGAAATTTATATTCATTAAATAAAAGTTCAATAATAATAATAATAAAGAAATAATGGATTCAAGGTAGTTTTAGAACATGTAGGAGAGGTTTCCATCCAAAAGTTGGAGACAGGTACCTGAGTCTGGGGAGAGAGGCTGAGCTTGAAGATAGCGATGAGAGTTGAATGAATAGGGGAAAGGAAAATGATAGATTTATCAATGAACTGATATTTATTTATCTTTAGTGGTGCAGGAAAGAGAAGAATATCCTGAGCCAGAAACTGAAATGAGAAAAGAGTTTTTGTTTTTGTTTTTGTTTTGGACTAAAGAAGGCTGAGTACACATGAATAAAGCAAAAGTATTCAGAGATCAAAATACCAGTAATTAGTAATTCTAGGAATTGATGTAATGAGGAAAGAAGATTTAGAAGTGATCAATGGTATGTGCAGAGGAATAAACCTTGGGGAAGGAATAGCTATTTCTTTGGTTTGGGAGAGGAGAGATAAAGAGGCAGAGAAGAAGAGAGATGAAATGCTTACTGTGAACAGGGAAGGAGTGGCCCTCAGGAAAGGGAGGCGCCAGAGGTCTGGCTGGGGTTCTGCAAAGGGTAGCCAAGCCATGACCCTATTCTGAGTGGACATGAAGACCAAGATGTAAGAAGGCTGCGTAGCAGAGGAAATGGCTGATGCTCTAGTTATAAATACTCGTAAAGTTAAAACATGTTAATGAGCCAGGAAGTACCTAGAAAAGCAAAATGAAGTATTTATCATATAGTAAACTTTTAAAAGATTATGTTAAAATCCATTTTTATGGTATATTCTGACTACCTGCATCAAAACCACTTATAGTTGTTGAAAAAATGTGGACTGTAACACTTTACCCCAAATATGTAGTGTTAGAATCTCTGGGTATGGTGTTGGGAATCTGTATCTCAAACTCTGTAATGAGTGTAATGTACTCTTATGCATGAGAACAATGGGTCTTGTATTCCATTATTTTCTTGAGTCCATTATTCCAACTAAAAGCACAATCATGTGTTTAGGGAAATGTAATTAAAAACAATATCTTCTCCCAAGACATAATTTGTCTCCACCAAAGTAGCAGAGAAACAAAACACTTCTAATACTGAACATGCATTAACACCAGAAAGAAATGCACATTAGAGGCCATTATGAGGATTCAAAGTCAGAAAGAAATCTATCTTTTTTTTTAAAGATTTCTTTTTGTATTTGAAAGGCAGAGTGATGGTCAGGGGTGGGAGAAGAAAAGGGGAATCCACCATGTACTGGTTCACTTTCCAAACGGCTGCAGGAGCCAGGACTGGGCCAGCATGAAAACAGAAGCCAGGTTCTGGTCTCCCACATGGGCGGCAGGAGCCCAAGAACTTGGGTCATCTTCTGCTGCTTTCTCAGGTGCATTAGCAGGAAGCTGGATCAAAGTGGAAAAACTGGGACTTGAATCTGCACTCCGATATATGATGGTGGCATTGCAATTAGTAGCACAACTCTCTGCACCACGACACCCACCCTAAACGCTCTCCTTTTTAATATAGCCAGGCAGGTAAAACCATTATATATGTGGTTTGTCCCACATCCTAACGTTACCTGGCAATTGGAGTCATCATTGTTGTTAGTGCATTGGCTTTATTCAGAGGAAAAATTAACTCCTCATATCTTTACGACAGGATGTGGTTTTGCAACTTGAAGGAAGAATCACATCAAATCAGGTTCTTATCTTCCCAATAGAAACTGGTAGATAGGGGCACCGCACTGTCTCCCTTGATGTTCACATTTCAGAGATGGCTCTCAAGTCATCTAGAAAGACATTCCTAGGTCATAAAGCTGACAAAGGTTCTACCTAGTTTTCAAAAGGATTTATATGTATTTCAAGGAGAGGAGAAAGTACTTACCATTTCATGTTCTCAGCTGTAAATGCTCTAAGAAAAGAAAGGGAGGAGAAATAACTTCTGCTATTTTCAGTAGGGAGAAATAAGCTTCTCAAATTTGCATTTTTTATTATACAAGCTAGCACTTTCAGCATTGCCTTGGTTAGGCACAAAATATCCAGACTTTTTGGATGTACATGCATACACACACTCCTTTTTCTGTAATTTAATTTTTCTATATTTTTATTTCATTAATTTTAAAAAATATTTATTTATTTGAAAGGCAGAAATATAGAAAGTTGGAGGGGAGTGAGAGAGAGAGAGATCAATCTTCCATCTGCTGGTTCACTCCCCAGATGGCTACAAGGACAAGTGCTGGGTCAGGTCAAAGCCAGGAGCCAGGACCTTCATATGGTTCTTCCACATGGGTGGCAGAGTTCAAGTATTTGAGCCATCTTCTGCTGCTTTCCCAGGTATATGGGCAGAGAGCTGGTTCTGAAATGGAACATCCAGCACTTAAACTGGTACCCATATGAGATACTGGTTTTGCAGCTGGTGGTTTAACCTGCTACATCACAATGCTGCCCCCATTGTTTTAATTTAAAAGTTATAATTAAAAAGAAATTCTAAACTCTAAAATCTGAAAAGAGTAAATGTCCAAAGAGGGGTTTAAGTTTGTATAGATATTATTTAGTACGCATTTTTGCAAATTGCTTGCATAAGGAAGACCAGAGGGAACAAAGAAATCCTAAAGGTTAATTGTGACTGCCCTCTTGACTTTCCCCTTCTCTTCCACATTAGAATCACCCTTGATGTCTGCAGGAGTTCCACAAACTGCTCAGATCCTAAGCAATGAGACAGAATGAGAATGAGTCTGGCAAAGGCGAAGAGCTTTCTAAATGCAAAGCAATGTTAATAATGACTAAAGTAATCATGTCACCCACTCTGACCTTAGCTGTTTCATGACATTAGAACTATTTTTTTTTAATTTCCATGGAATTTTTTTCCTTGGACCAACAGAACACCATGGTCTAATTCATTTGAAGTTAAAGGGATACTATTTGATTTCAAAATTAGTTAACTCTTGTCTGTCCTTGCTCATAGCAAGGAGTAGATTTGTATACCACTAGAATTATAATTCTGTTCTCCCCAGAATAGAATTCAAAGCAGAATATACTTTTAGATACTAAGGAACTAGTTGGTTTGAGTAAAATAATACAAAGAAATGCACCTGGCTTCTTTGATGGATACCTTCTGGTACTAGTGTCCATTTTTGGAAGGGAAAGGTATGTGGGTTAAACTTTCTAGCCTCTAAAGAAATCTTGAGGGGCTGGCATTGTGGCATAAGAGATAAAGCCCCTACCTGCAATGCTGGCATCCCATATGGGCACTGATTCGAATCCTGGCTGCTTCACTTCTGATCCAGCTAGTAGCTAATGTGCCTGGGAAAAGCAGTGGAAAATGGTCCAAGTATTTGGACCCCTGTACCCACGTAGGAGACAAAGAAGATCCTGGCTCCTGTCTTCCACCTGGCTCAGCCCTGGCTGTTGCAGCTATTTGGGAAGTCAACCAGCAGATGGAAGATATCTCTCTCCCTCTATCTCTCCCTTTCTCTCTGTAACTCTGATTTTCAAATAAATAAAAATATCTCTTTAAAAAAGAGAAATCTAAAAAGGATAAAGTATTACATTGTACATCTAAAGTCAGGACAAGAGCTGATCAGTTCATTGTTTCTTATAGTGTCCATTTCACTTAACAGGTTTCCCCTTTGGCGCTCAGTTGTCACCGATCAGGGAAAACAAATGATATTTTTCTCTTTGGGACTGGCTTAATTCACTCAGCATGATGTTTTCCAGATTGCTCCATCTTGTTGCAAACGATCGGGTTTCGTTGTTTCTTACTGCTGTATAGTATTCTATGGAGTACATGTCCCATAATTTCTTTATCCAGTCTACTGTTGATGGACATTTGGGTTGGTTCCAGGTCTTAGCTATTGTGAATTGAGCTGCAATAAACATTAATGTGCAGATGGCTTTTTTATTAGCCAAATTAATTTCCTTTGGGTAAATTCCAAGGAGTGGGATGGCTGGGTTGTATGATAGGGTTATGTTCAGGTTTCTGAGGAATCTCCAGACTGACTTCCATAGTGGCTTAACCAGTTTGCATTCCCACCAACAGTGGGTTAGTGTCCCTTTTTCCCCACATCCTCTCCAGCATCTATTGTTGGTAGATTTCTGAATGTGAGCCATTCTGACCGGGGTGAGATGGAACCTCACTGTGGTTTTGATTTGCATTTCTCTGATTGCTAGTGATCTTGAACATTTTTTCATGTGTCTGTTGGCCATTTGGATTTCCTCTTTTGAAAAATGTCTATTGAGGTCCTTGGCCCATCTCTTAAGTGGGTTGTTTGTTTTGTTGTTGTGGATTTTCTTGATTTCTTTGTAGATTCTGGTTATCAATCCTTTATCTGTAGTATAGTTTGCGAATATTTTTTCCCATTCTGTTGGTTGCCTCTTCACTTTCCTGACTGTTTCTTTTGAAGTACAGAAACTTCTCAATTTGATGCAATCCCAAATGTTAATTTTGGTTTTGACTGCCTGTGCTGCTGGAGTATTTTCCAAGAAGTCTTTGCCTGTGCCTATATCTTGCAGGGTTTCTCCAATGCTCTCTAATAATTTGATGGTTTCGGGTTGTAGATTTAACTCTTTAATCCATGTTGAGTGAATTTTTGTGTAAGGTGATAGGTATGGGTCTTGCTTCATGATTCTGCATGTGGAAATCCAGTTTTCCCAGCACCATTTATTGAATAGACTGTCCTTATTCCAGGGATTAGATTTGGATCTTTGGTCAAATATAAGTTGGCTGTAGATGTTTGGATTGATTTCTGGTGTTTCTATTCTGTTCCATTGGCCTATCTATCTGTTTCTGTACCAGTACCATGCTGTTTTGATAACAACTGCCCTGTAGTATGTCCTGAAATCAGGTATTGTAATGCCTCCGGCTTTGTTTTTGTTGTACAGGATTGCTTTGGCTATTCGAGGTCTTTTGTGTCTCCATATGAATTTCAGCATCATTTTTTCCAGATCTGAGAAGAATGTCTTTGGTATCTTGATTAGTATTGCATTGAATGTATAAATTGCTTTTGGGAGAATAGACATTTTGATGATATTGATTCTTCCAATCCATGAGCATGGAAGATTTCTCCATTTTTTGGTATCCTCTTCTATTTCTTTCTTTAAGGTTTTGTAGTTTTCATCGTAGAGATCTTCAACGTCTTTGGTTAAGTTTATTCCAAGGTATTTGATTGTTTTTGTAGCTATTGTGAATGGGATTGATTTTAGAAGTTCTTCCTCAGCTGTGGCATTGCCTGTGTATATAAAGGCTGTTGCTTTATCCTTTTTCGTATTTGTTGTTGTTGTTCTAGTACTAGTGGTTGAACTCTGGAATTAACACACAATTATTCTTAGGTGTTTAAATTTAACTGAAAAGTGATCCCTGTTAAATTTAAGAGTGGAAAAAGAGAGGGAGGAGATGTACAATTTGGGACATGCTCAATCGGACTTGCCGCAAATGGTGGAGTTAGAAATGTGCCTGGGGATTCCAACACAATCCCATCAAGGTGGCATGTACCAATGCCATCTCACTAGTCCAAGTGCTCAGTTTCAGTTCACAATTGATCACACTGATAGGTCTAAGAGTCAAAGGGATCACATAAACAAGACTAGTGTCTGCTAATACTAACTGATAGAATCAAAAAGGGAGAGAAGGATCCAACATGGGAAGCGGGATACACAGCAGACTCATAGAATGGCAGATGTCCTAAACAACACTCTGGCCTCAGAATCAGCCCTCAAGGCATTCGGATCTGGCTGAAGAGCCCATGAGAGTATTGTAGGCATGGAAAGCCAAGATATCATGGAAAAAAAAAAAAAAGACCTAAATGAATGATCTCTGTGAGTGAGATCCCAGTGGAAAGGACAGGGCCATCAAAGACGGAGGTACCTTTCTCCGAAGGGAGGGGAGAACTTCCACTTTGATTATGACCTTGTTGGAATAAGATCAAAGTCAGCGAACTCTAAAGGCTTCCATAGCCCTGGCAACTCATGACTAGAGCCTAGGGAGATTACTGACGCCATGAACAGGAGTGTCAAATTGTTAAGTCAGCAACAGGAGTCACTGTGTACTTACACCCCATGTGGGATCTGTCCCTAATGTGTCGTCTAAAGCGAAGTGATGCTATAACTAGTACTGAAACAGTATTTTTATACTTTGCGTTTCTGTGTGGGTACAAACTGATGAGGTCTTTACTAATTATATACTGAATTGATCTTCTGTATATAAATATAATTGGAAATGAAAAAAAAAAAAACCCTGGTGTTAAATTGGAAATGGCATAGAAAATTAATTAATTAAAAAAAATTATGTAGGATCTCTGTCTTTAATGTGCTGTACATTGTTATTTAATGCTATAATTAGTACTCCAATGGTAGTTTTTTCACTTTATGTTGCTATATGGGCAAACTGTTGAAATCTTTACCTAATATGTACTAAACTGATCTTCTGTATACAAAGAGAATTGAAAATGAATCTTTATGTGAATGGAAGGGGAGAGGGAGCGGGAAAGGGGAGGGTTGCGGGTGGGAGGGAAGTTATGGGAGGGGGGAAGCCATTGTAATCCATAAGCTGTACTTTGGAAATTTATATTCATTAAATAAAAGTTTAATAAATGAAAAAAAAGAAATCTTTGATGGTAAAGGCACAACTCAGGACAGAAGTAGATTTACCTCACTAGAAACTAATTCATGGCCTTCCACTGTCTAATGGTTAACAAACCAGTTATGGAAAACTGCGTGTACTTCATGGTTTTTCTTGACATTTTATTTAAAATAGCACTAATGGGGAATAAAACAATAGGCTCCATGTGTTGAGTGCTAGGTACAATACAGAATTCTCTCTTATTCCTTACAAAAAAAACCTAAAAAATCATTTTCAGTCCCCACTTTACAGTAGTGTAATTTTAAGATTAGAATTTTTCTAATACTGCAAAGTTAGCTAATGACAAGGATATAAAACCAGGAATCTTTTAATCAGATATTGAGATCAAAAATTGAATTTTGAATATTAAATTTAAAAAACAGTATGGGGGGGCAGTGCTGGAGCTCAAAAGGGTAAGCCTCTGCCTGTGGCACCAGCATTCCATATGGGCTCTGGTTCGAGTCTTGGCTACGCCTCTTCCAAACTGGCTCTCTGATAATGGCCTGGGAAAGCAGTGGAAGATGGCTCAAGTGGTTAGGGCCCCTGAACGCATGTGAGACATTTGGGAGAATCTCCTGGCTCCTGGCTTTGGATCGACCCAGCTCCAGCTATTGTGGCCTTTTGGGAAGTGAACCAGTGGTTTGAAGACCCCTCTCTTTGTCTCTAACTCTGCATCTCAGAAAAATGAATCTTTTTTTTTTTAAAGCCTTATATAGGTAGAGATCAAAATGGACTACTGTGTTAACAAGTCTGAAATGTCAAGTGTCAGGAGAATTTGTTTAGCCTTTTCCGGGCCTGCTTAGCTAAGAAAATATTTTTTTCTGGTAATAATTATTAATATTTCCATGACCATGGCTGTTCCATAGGAAATCAGATTGAAAATCAAAAATATAATTAATAGAATTCATGGATAACTTAAATTGATTGAAATTTTGTAAATCAAGTGAAATGAACTGTCTAATGTTGTTTAGACTTTGTTTTACCATTGCATTATTCCATGCCCAAAGACAAAGTACAAGCCAATAATGGAACAATTACCCCCAGGGAGTATGTTCTGGCCTTCTGTGTAGATAAGAAAGGCCAATTCTCCTACCTTGGTTTCCAAGTTGTCAAGAGAATGCCTGCTTTCCTTTGCACACCTGTGACTTCAATTATTAGACCAGATGAGGCAGAACTGACCTAGGCAGGATTACTGATCATGATCTGATTAATCTACAGTGATAAGGCACAGTGGAGAAGACAGCAATTAATCACTAAATTCAGGACCGAATAATTCAGGGTCCATGTCCTGCTTTGTTTTTAAAACAAAGTTCTTTATTGTGTGAATTTTAGATTTCCTCTGTTTGTGTGCGCTCATATGGTTTCTTTTCTGCCTGAAAGAGATGAACGAATACTTCTTCCAAAGAATGTGGAGCTGCAAGTGTGATTGTAAGCTGGCAAAGTTTGCCTCAGACTGTACATGAATTTCTTACAATATTGGAAACAACAGCTTGCATTTGCTAACGAGAAACAGATGTTGTGATGAAAAACTGAGGTGGCAAGAAACCTGTTCAATATAGAAAGAAAACCAGAATTCCTCATTGACTTAAATTTCTCGTCAGCTGTTGGTATTTTGTGTAGATGAACTATCAATACCCCTTCAGGATTTCTTGCTCATTTAGCACCAAAACCTCAGTCTTGTATCAGAATTTGGTAAGAGGAGATGGAACTTATAAAGGATGAGTGAAAGCAACATATTTAACATCTATTGTCTAAGCAGTTTGTGTCACACAAGCTATCACCACTCTGATTCTATAGATGGAAGCAGAAATGATACATGATATGTAAGTTACTTTTATAATCTACTAAAATGATCTATATTATTATATTTATTAGAGGTCAGGAAGTAAATCATTTCCAAGTGAAATTTTCTATGGTACTATATAGCTTTCTTCAGCTTTAAAAAGTCTCCTCCCCCCGTATTGAAGACATTTTTGTTTCTATTATCAGGTTTAGTTCTATACTGTTCTTATGTACAGTACCAGCCCATGGATGCACACACCATCATAATTACCAGAATTCCTATATATGAACTGCATGGTACCTCCACTTGCTCATTGTGGAGCCTGCTTCTGCACTGTTTCAGAGTTCTTCCAGTGGTATCTCACATGCTCAGGGAAAATCTACTAAGCTTCTTTTTGTAAGGAAAAGTGGCACAGAACAAAGAGGAGACAGGATACGAACTCCCAGCCGGACCAAATTTATTCAAAGCAAATAAACTTGCAGAGGTCATTCAACTGCCAGCATGCACAAAGATTGAACATGTGATGGAGGGCCCAGACTCCAGGGCTGAGTATTTTCATCTTAGGTGGGCCAGGGGTCTGGAGAGGGGCAGGGCAGCAGGTGGAGGTGAATTCCTTCATAAGGTTCTTCAAGTTTGGCCAAGCAACTTCCAAACCCAAGGAAGGATGTGGAGGTGGGGATGGGGATGAGGTGCAAATGGGTTGGGGGTGTGGAGAAAAATATGGTAATGAGACTGAATTAGGATCTTGGAAGAAGGCAGGGGTAATAAGAACCTAAAATGACTGAGGCTTATGTTCTTGTTCCGTCACTTTTCCCCTGAACTTTGTGACCCCATGGTGCAGGCACCACATTTGCTGGAAGATTAGAAACACTACTCTACTTGGTAAAGCTGCCTTTTGGGGTGGCAGTCCTGCTCTCTACTATACTGTTATTGTTTGTGGAGTGGATTAGAGATGGGGGTTGGAGAAGACTGACTCTCTTCCCAATTTTGTTTCACATTGTTGTTTCAGAAGTACAATAGATGTACCTCTCTCCCAGAGTCTTCCATTAGCTCTATTTTTTTTTAAATCAAGATCCCAAGCGAATTGATTTCCCCAACAAGGACAGGAGCCAGACTCTTCCCATTTTCTTCATGCTTCTTGTCCATTTCCCATCTTTCTTTCTTTAAATCCAGACCTGTCCTGCTTGTAAGCACATAAATCATTTTAGTATATATTTGTTGGACATGCTTAACCCTACCAGGAATGATCCATCCAACAAAGTTGTGACTTAGCAGCTCAATGGACTGAGAGGCTTACACCATTACCTGGGAGTGTTCATGAAGTTCAGAAACTAGTGCATCAGAACCTATGTTGTAACAAAATGCTCTGATGATTCATTTGCACAAGAGTCTAAGAAGTGTTAGTCTGGGGGGTGTTTGGAGCCATGGTTAAGATGCTTCCTGGGATGGCAGTATCTCATATCTCAATGCCTGTTTCTAGTCCAAGTTCCTTCACATTTAATCCAATTTCCTTCTATTGGGCATCCTGGGAGGCAGGAAATGATGGCTCAAGTACTTGGGTACCTGCCACCCATATGGAGTCCATTACAGAGACTGACACAACATATGCATACAACAAATGCTCTGCTGGAATCCTTTGTTATATGAAGCAGTGCATACTTTAGAGTTTGAAAATAAATACGACCAATAGCCTGTAGGCTAATAAAAAACTGAAGCACTGATTTTGTATATTTTGGTCTTGTTCTTTGCAACTTTTGCTTATATTATACACTAACCTCCAGAATTTCTTTTCGTATCGATTTTTACTTTTTCAGCTCAGTGGTAAAAGAATATTTTGAGCAAGTGCATTGCAATGCTGAGTATCACCCTACAGCAAAATTTCAACGTGTTGCCATCTTTGTATTATACATGTATGCAAATTATTTGAATAATTGCATTGTTCTGTGTCATGTCTATAAAATTATCCGAAGATGTTAAAAACAAATCTGATGCTAGTGAAAGGAATTGTAGACTTCTAACGTAACAGAACAGAGAGGAGACAAAAATAATTCAGTCTATCAAACAAAGCTAGGGAACTTGGTCCTCATCTGGATGTTAGATTTAAGCAAGTTGACTGGGGAAAAAGAACTCAATAAGATATGTTTATTAGATATGTGAATTATTTGTGTCACATAAATTTACCTAAAGGCAAGGTATAATTAAATATTGTAGGATAAAACTTTATTAAGGATATGTAAGTTGAGTGATGTTTCTGTGGAATTATACCCATCCCTTGTTTACTCCATTTGTATAATAACCATATTTGATGAACTCCAAATCAGAATACTTTTTTAAATACATGGTAATAAGAGTACCTGACACTGTAACAGGATATATAAAATCTGCATAATTTTAGAAAATCTGAGACAGACCATCCCATTACCTACATAATAGATGAGAGGGATACAGAATTTATTTTTACTCAATTCAATTGTATATTGACTTAAAAAATTCTGTGGTGGCCAATGTTGTAGCATAGTCAGTAAAGTAATCTCTAGTGAGGGTGGCATCCCATGCAGGCTCTGGCTCATATCTCAGCACTCTACTTCCAACCTAGTTCCCTGATAATGGCCTGGAGAAAGCACAGAAGATGATCCAAGAGTTTGTGCTGCTACAACCCACATGTGAGACCCAGATGAAGCTCCTGGATCTTGGCTTTGGCCTGGCCCAGCCTTTTGTTGCAGTCATCTGGGGAGTAAACCAGTAGATGTAAGATCTCTCCCTCTCTGCCTGTAACTTTGACTTTCAAATAAATAAATAAATCTTTTAAAAAAATTCTGTGAAGAGATTGGCTTAGTTAAAATAACAGGGAGAATGATCCTACAGGGGAAGCAGGATACACAGCAGACTCATAGAATGGCAAATGCCCTAAACAGCACTCTGGCCTCAGAATCAGCCCTTAAGGCATTCGGATCTAGCTAAAAAGCCCATGGGAGTTTCACAGGCATGGAAAACCAAGACACTGTGGCAAAATAAAAAAAAATGACCTAAATGAAAGATCTCTGTGAGTGAGATCCCAGCGGAAAGAACGGGCCATCAAAGAAGGAGGTACCTTTCTCTGAAGAGAGGAGAGGACTTCCACTTTGACTATGGCCTTGTCTAAATAAGATCGAAGTCAGCAAACTCAAGAAGCTTCCATAGCCTTGGCAGCTCATGACAAGAGCCTCGGGTGCTTACTGACGCCATAATAAGAGTGTCAATTGTTAAATCAACAATGGGAGTCACTGTGCACCTGCTCCCCATGTAGGATCTCTGTCCTTAATGTGTTGTACTATGCGGATTAACAGTAAAACTACTACTCAAACAGTACTCTGTACTTTGTGTGTCTGTGTGGGTGCAAGTATGTTGAAATCTTTACTTATTATGTACTACATTGATCTTCTGTATATAAAGATAATTGAAACTGAATCCTGATGAAGAATGGAATGGGAAAGGGAGTGGGAGATGAGATGGTTGCGGGTAGGAGGGAGGTTATGGGGGGAAAAGCCTCTATAATTCAAAAGTTGTACTTTGGAAATTTATATTTATTAAAATAAAAGTTCAAAGAAAAAATATCAGGGAGAAAAATGGCAATTTTTGAAATATAAGCTGTGTAATCAGGTGTGCCATTTGCACATAGTGAGTATCTTTAAGCAGAACATCGAAGTCAAATCTCTCAAAAATATTTATCCTTTTTTTTTGTTTGCTTGTGTTCATTGGTTGTTTACTACTCAAGTATTGTTGAAAAGTATGTTGTAATTCAGGCTAGGAATGAACAGTAAAAGACTCAAAAATTTAATTATTGAGTGTAACTGTTATTTTGGTAGAAAATAGAGATTTTTGCCCTTTGAGGACTTGAAGCTTCATCTTTTTTCTCCCTCAAAGGCTCAGAAATGGCAAAGTTGTGCTGCATTGGTGTCTTTAGTATCTATAACCAGTGTTTCTCTGAAGGACAGTGAAAAGTCTTTAGAAAACTGGGTTAGGATGGATTTGAACAGATTGCTTTTCTTACACTACATAAAGCCTTTTGTTTGTTATCATATCTTCAAGTGGGATCAGCTTTTAGGAAATTCAGTTCCATTGCAGGGGTTACAAGTCTTCGCTATAAATCAGAGCACAGAAAAGAGCTTTCCATGTACGCACTACCGTTTTCAAAGTATTCTAAGCAAGAATGAATCTCCCCAAGAGGAGGTGAGGAAACTGAAGTCTTTAGCTGGTTTAAGTTAAGGAGAATAAAACCTCTTTTGTGAAATTATTTTTTAGTTTGTATCCACTTTGTGTATTTCTGATATATCAAGTAATGCAATGATACTTGTTCTCTATTTCACTGGGCATAAAGAGTTGTTAGCAAGCTCTTTAATAGTTGAGAATTTGATCTGACATTCAGGTAGACATTTTGCTATTTTAAAGAGATCATTTTATATAGATATCTCCTGTGATTTTTTTCCTGTGCCTGCCATTTGGCCACATTTCCTGTCATTTTTTTCATTTTAAATTTTAATGAAAATGAACCAACTCCTAACCAGTCTGAGCATTTTTCATTATTCATCTGGTCTCCTTTGTGTTATAAGTTTTTTACTCCTTATTTAGCCAAATTGTACTGACACATCAAAACCAAGCTCAATACCACGTTCTCCAGGCCATTCCCAACCAGCTGGTCTCAGTGATGTTGGCCTTCTATGCCACCCCATAGCTCTCCATGCAATCTGCCAATGTGGACCAAGTTAGCATGTCTATCTCCTTTAACATATTATATTTCAGGACAAGGGCAGTACTTTTTGAATCTTCTGTGCAGTCTATTGTGGCCAACAATTTATGTAATTAATTAATTAGATAGTCACTGGAGTACACCGGTGAATATAATAGCTTTACTGCCTCCTCAGACTTTTATTTGAGAAGAAAAATACACAAATATATATACGTATTATGCAATATGATGTCATACAGCAGAGTAGCATATGTGAGACACAGATCAGGGAAGTCTTTAGGAAGAGAAAATGAAATCTGAGGCCTGGAGAATGGGTTGTGGCTACTTAGGAAAAGCGTGGAGGTAGGAGGATTATTGTAAATAGAGGCAAAAAAAAAATGAAGGCCATATGTGTAAACTTGTATCGTGATTTAAAAGCTTACAGTGTGCTATTTTGGAATAATTTACATGCCAGAAGATGGGCTAATTTTAAGAGTACAACTTCAAGTGTTAACATCTGCATATACTCCTATAATGCCCACTGAAATCAAGACAGAGAGCATTGTCATCTCCCCCAAATTTTTCTGAAGCCCATATTCTAGACATTTCCACACCAGGAAGTTTACATTATTTTGGCTGCAATCACTCAAAGAAATGGTAGAAAAAATATATGGATTAAGGATAATAGAAGAGAGGGAGATGAAAATGCAGAAGTAGCAGGTAGGGGATCATGGAGAGTCTTGGGGACCTGAATGGTTTTAGACTTTTGTTTTAAGTGAAATGAGTAGCTTTTGTCAATTAGAGCAAGCAGTTTACTTAACCAGATGAAAGTATTAAAGCTATACTAAATTGAAGGGGTTTAGAGGTGGAAATAAAGGAATCAGGGAGTTAATGCAATATACCAAAGAGAAGACACTGATGACACGGGTCGAGGAATAGCATACAAGTTGAGAAAAGTCAATAGATTTAAGATGTACTTTGAAGCCCATAAGTACTCAAAAGTATTTGTGAAAATGAACTATATTGTTTTAGGGACAGATACAATTGAGGGGTATGTTTGCATTTAAATAGTCAATGTTGTTGAAGGCTGCAAAGATATTTCCTAATTTTAAACAATAAGCATTGTCTTTTATGTTGGCAAAGCATACTTTATAATTAATTCATTTTTTCACCTACAAAGGAAATATTGCTTGGAATTTCTTATGCCATCTAGCTTAATATTTGCCTTTCAGCCATGGTAAAAGTCTTCATTTTTCTTTATGGCTAAATTTTAGAGTTTCAAATGATTACCAAAGATAGAAATTTCCATGTTGACTTATTCATGCCCACAAAATATAATGCATTTTCCAAACAAAAAAAAGTGCAGAAAATAAATATAATGTTGAAGAGTTTTACTGTTATTATAGGATTGAGATGTTTATGCAGTTAAATCTATGCTAAATTTTTGGAATAACATATTCATGTTGCTTAACATCCTATCATCTGTCAGAATGTATTTTATTTTGTTTGGTTATCCTCTTTTGAAAAATCAAAATCATCACTCCAAATAGTATAATCAGTCTGGTTTATATCTTTCCACATTTTGTAAATATGATGCTTATTTCAGATATCTAATTGTTGAAATAGATTATTAAAAAGTGCTAAGTTTTCTGTATTAGTTTCCTATGGTTGCCATGATGAAGTACCACAAATAAGATGACTTGAAACAACAGAAGCTTATTGTCTCGTGGATGACTTAAAACAACTGAAATTTATTGTGTCACAGTTGTGAAGGCCAAAAGTTCATACTCAAGGCAGGGGTTTCCAAATAACATCTTGGGTATGGGCAGTTAGTACTTAACATACATATATTTTTTGGGGAAACAATTCAACCCATAATAGTCACCAGATCAGATAAAAGTAAAATCTTTTGACAGTGGAGAATGACATAGCAGCCAAACTCTGCATTTCTACACAGAGTTTGTTCTACACTTAGGAAAAGAACTAACTAGAAGTATGAAAATTTTGAGTGTGTGTGTGAGTTCACTTTAACGGACGTTGGACATATCTCCTTACTGAGAACTCATGGCATCAAGGAGTGCCATGCAAATTGTATTTTACATTTCTGTGCCTAATTCATTATTTTACTGAGGCACAAATAATCATTGTCAAATTTTTTTGGTTGAGAAAGCTGTACATTTTTGTTAATAATATCAGCGCACAATTTTTCATCCCCTTTATCCTCAAAGTGGTTTTAATCTATACAAAATAAAACAATTTTTTGGATGGATTTTGTCACAATATCTTGTATAAAATGGGTTTCCAGATTATAAAGTGGCTATTTGATTTTGGGTGGATTTAACTGCTTCTTTTCCTGTACTTAGCAAAACACAACATTGTTACTGAGTTTCATACACTGGACGGATGATCTGAATTATTCAGCTACTCTAGTTCTGAATTTCCACAGTAATCTAATTTTTCCCCTCAATTCTCTGATCATTTGACAATACTAGACTGACATTTAATTCACACCTGCTGAACACCAGGTGCAAGGAAGCAAAGATGAACTGTAATCCCTACACTCTTATATCTCTCCCTGAATAACTACATCAGAGACCACTTTTCTTGACAAATTTGCTCATTGTATTATGGGGTATTCAAATCTAGAAATGAGTTAAATATTCTAAGGAGATGAGTAAATATTTAAAGGCATATTAAAGTTATTCATGTTCTCTCTACTATGCCATTGTGACTTATATTGGCTTCTTATGCTTTTATTTCAGCTGAACGAGACATCAGTGTCTACTGTGGGGTGCAGGCCATCACGATGAAGATTAATTTTTGCACGGTGCTTTTCTCCGGTTATTCTGAAACAGATCTGGCACTGAATGGGAGGCATGGGGATTCCCACTGCAGGGGCTTCATCAATAACAACACCTTTCCAGCAGTGGTCATTTTCATCATCAATCTCAGCACCTTGGAGGGCTGTGGAAACAATTTAGTGGTAAGATGACTCTGAAATTGTGTGCTAAGTCTCGGGTCATAAATAAAAATACTCCCATTTAATGAAATAATCAAAAGTCCTATCTATCTTTCAAGAAAAAATTCCAATAAAATGGAACAAATCTCATTCCTTTGCCTGTTTTAGGGTTACACTCCTAAATATACAGTTCTGTCTTCCCTCAGCAGTTGAGGGGGCTGAGGTTCGCTGTACTACCGTAGGCAACATTCTTTTGTGTGAGTGACTTTGATGACTATTTCTGTACACAGTTTATTATTAGCCATATTCCTCATATTGTTTTTGGAAAAATCTGCTCATAGAAACGATGTTTGTTCCAGTGACTTTGGAGGTAAACCTCTTAGACTGTGGCTTCAGTGACTCATTCTGGAAGAAAGATCAAAGATAGAATGGGAAATTTGCAATTTTCTTTCATGTTTGTCATTGAATGGTTGACACCAGTACTTATAAAAGAGAGTTGTCCACATTTATGGTGTGAAGTTCTTCATTGTGTCAGACTGAACTTTGCATTTCAACATATTTATTACATTTGATCTTACCCATGGAATCCCAGTGGTACATTCTCTCCAGTCATTGTGAAACTCAAAATACCACTTTGAACACTTCCACCCTTAGTGAGTTTGGTCTATATCATTCATTTCTTTATTAACACTTTAAGCACCAAAAATAGAATTGAATAATTGAGCTGAATATATAGTCTTCAAAAAGTTAATAAAAGATGTGTATCATGAAAAAACCTGTGTGAATTTGGAAAATGTTTGCACTCAAACAAGTTTATCTTTTAATTCCATTTTCCCATGAATTTTTTGACTTGCCTTCATATTTGTGATTTCAGGGAGAGGTATCAGTTACACTGAAATTCACTTAGTACTATTTTTGGTTTAGCTTGATTAGATATAACCTCATGGATAAATCCTAACTAAGACAAAAAGGCGATACATTGCACATGACTTTTACTCTTCACAAATTACTGCCTGGGATAAGGGAGAAAAACTTGATTATTCCACGGACAGAGTTTCTAAGAGTTGGTAGGAGATGCAAGACAGGAAAAAGATTTCTTTGAGCCTTCTTATGTACTTCTTCCCAGAGGACAGTTAGAATATTGTGCCCGTGACCGTTTCCAAGCCTGCAGCTTGGGTATTGTTGACTCTTTTTATTAAAAACGTTTATTCATTTCTGTGAGTTGTGTGCAGCAAAGTTATGAAGCAAGCCTAAGGGAGAATGAAGCAGGTTGATTATTACATGACGGTGTTTCCTTGTTGAGGGAGGGAGTCTGTGTGCAGATTGACAGCATTTCCACCCCTCCCTTCATCCCCTGAAGCCTTTCCTTCATGGTTTTCTTCTCTGGGTTTAAGGCACCAAGCCTTGCTACCCAGAAAACAATTCAGTCAAAAAGCCGAGAACAAGTTCTGTGTGTGTGTGTGTGTGTGTATTTTTTCAACAGGTAGAATTGATGTATTTAGCTAGCAAGTCAGGCCAACAGTGGGAGGAGGGAGTGGTTTACTTATTTTCATTTCTTCCTTTGTAGATAATTGCCTTAGCTTTGCTCATATGCTGTTAGGTTCACCCATCAAGTTTATTATAATGTTGAAAACTAAGTGCTACAGTTCTCAGTGATACCTGCAAAGGATATTTATTGAGCACCTTATTATATTTGACATGGTAGGAGTAGTTATGTCCTCTTCTGGTCTTATGAAGGTCAAAATGGCTGCAAATCTTTCCTAAAATACAAGTGCTTTGATTTTAGCAAGGTTGGAGAGTCCAGTGAAAAAAAATAAGCCCCAACAAAATGTACACATAGACAATATTTTTGTGTAATTTCTGGATATTTATGCTTCCCCTGAAAAATAATCTGTGAACTCCTGTCCTAGAAGGGAATGAGACTCCATGAACCACAGAGGAAAAACCTGAGAAAAATAATCCTCAGAAAATTTGAGATCTTCATGCTTTGTTCAAAAATATTGTTGGGGTCCAAGATGCTGATAACTGTGCTCTGTTGAAGATGCAAAGGTGAATAGGCTGTGATGGCTCCTGTCCATGAAGAGTTCTGATGAAGGCTGAGAAGACCTGCTGTGATGGAGCTCGCATGTGGGGGAAGCAGGGACAGTTTTCCAGGGAAGATGAGCTCCAGGAAGGAGTGAGATAC
Organism: Lepus europaeus; assembly: GCF_033115175.1. Lineage (NCBI taxonomy): Eukaryota > Metazoa > Chordata > Mammalia > Lagomorpha > Leporidae > Lepus > Lepus europaeus. The sequence continues at coordinate 57,227,361 of NC_084828.1, forward strand.
ACCACAGCGAAGGCAGTGGGGGCAGATGACTGAGGGTGTGTGCACAAAAGCCAGAGCAATGAAGGTTCTTGGGTTGGGAGCATTATTTTTTGATGAGATTAAAGTCATTTCTTTTAAACCATTCCAGAGAATTCATGAGTATTTTCATAATTGTAGTCCTCTGAACATATAATCTCCCTCCTTATTTGTGAAATATGAGTACCTTTAATAAATATGAAGTTTCATTTAATTAAAATACACCCTTATTCACTTATAAATAACATTGTATGTGTATAATTTTAAAACCATGGCATTTTGTTGCTAACCAGACCCTAGAAATGATCTGGTCTAGTGTTTTCTTTTGCATATGTTATATACATAGTCATTTAATTAACAGATTTGACTTACCATTCTAACAGGTATCCACAATTCCTGGAGTCAGTGCTTATGGAAACACATCTTCAGTACAAATAGGAAATATTTCAGGATATATTGATACTCCAGACCCACCAACAATCATCAGCTATCTACCTGGGCTTCTTTACAAATTTAGTTGTAGCTATCCATTGGAATACCTGGTTAATAATACCCAGCTTGCCTCGTAAGTTTGCATTTTAGTCTTGCTTTCTTACACTATCTTTGTGTTTGAGTCATTTCTTCTCTTCCAGAAATTTACATAAATACCAATATTTATTAAGAATTTATTAAGAATGGCCAAACTCACCCAATGTAATGGGAATTATATTATGAGCAATTTATCTCTGTATCTCTCTCTTTCTCTCTCTCTCCCTGCTCCTCCCCTTCCTCCTCCTCCTGCTTATTCTTCGTTATCATCATGATTATCATCATCTATTCCTATCTAATTGTCATTACCTAGACAAACAACCCCATAAGAACTGCTTAAACCACTCAGATGTCTGCCTCGGGTTCTCTTTGTTCCCCTCCTCTGAGAATCCTGGTTGCTTAAGTGGTCCTGAAGCTCCTTCCGTGTTTCCAGGTGTGAGGGATTTGATTACTACATCAGTGGGTCTTGCTTCCCCACTGGGTTGTGCCATATATTTTCACCGTTACACTCTGCTGTCCCAGATTCCGTTGTCTCATGACTCCCAAGGGAGCTTTCACCTCCACCGGTGCTCACGCTTCCCAGGGAAGATGGCATGACCCACAGCCAAACAGTTCTAGACATGGACTAAGGTTGCAATCTTTGTTTGTTTGTTTGTTTGTTTATTTATTTCAAAGCACATACTCGATGAACACGGTTTTATCTGTTACAATGTAATCACCTGTATTTGTCAAATATTTTTGACAAAATTAAGAGGAATTTTTCTGTCTCCAGTTTTATAGTTTGCTATCAAAAGTCCTACTTTTTATTTCATCTTAGTTATAAGAAAACATAGAAGTCACATTCTGCTTCTGTTAAAAAATATTCATCATCAGTGTTAATAGCCCAGTGATGATTAAAAAAAAAAAAGAAAAAAAAAACTTCAACAAAAGCAAGACTTCAATGCAGAGAAAAGAAAAGCCTTGTGTCAAAAGAATATAGGTTGTAGATGGGAGGATATCTCCCTCTGCTCCCCCCTCATCTCCACACTGAACACATTATGAAGCTTCAATTTCTGTGGAAAATCATTTGTTACATCCGTAGTTATTACACACCTACTACTTACCATGCCATGTAATAGCAGCAAAGTAAAACAAAATCCTGATCTCATGACACATCTAATGGAACTGATGAAGCATATTTGCATCAGATCCAATTTCTTATGAAATGAGGGTTTTCTGCAAAAAGTCTCATATATATAATGCAAAATGAAAAAGGATGACTTTATAAATAAAAAGATCATAAAGAACAGTTTGTCTTTATTTGATATTCCTTGCTTTTTGATTATTTATCTCTTCATTGATGTAAGCAGTATGCCCACTTCAGGCCCAGCTAAAAGTCTGACAGCTTACTGAAGAGTTTTATTGCCTTAACTTTAACATTCAGGTCTAACTGAAACTTCTGGTTTAAAATTTAATCAACACTTTCCTTCTTCTAAATCTGTTTTAGGTCCTCAGCTGCTATTTCTGTGAGAGAAAACAATGGAACATTTGTCAGCACTTTGAACCTGCTCCTTTATAACGTAAGCTGATGGGTGAAGGATGTTGTTTTCCCTTTCACTATTGGGAGGAGCCATTTATGTGAATGGCTTTTCTATAAAAATCTGCTGAAAGCCACATTAACCCTGCAATATTTTGCTAACATTTATCCATTTTTACCACCATTTTCATATGTCCTATTGATAAAGGTGTACTGAAAACCCCGTTAATTTTGTGAAAGTTGATAAATGATTTAAATTTTACATGATAAATATGAATCTGTAATAATTAAAGTGTCTACCTACATTTCCAAGTGTATATTTATTTATGCATACTTATATAAGTATGTGCATATAGCCATATCAGGGTTGATTGGGGAATCATATTTTTGTGATAATAAGATATAAAAAGTCCAAATGATACTTCTTGAGGAATCATTGGTGACGAATGTGTTAATATTTTCAATATGAGCTTTGACTAGTGACAATTCTATCACTTCTGAAATAACTCAGAATCTACTACACAGCATTGTCTACTAAAGTTTTGTCATGTAAATATCAACAGTGGCAGCAAAATGTGAAAAATACATGAATTTCTATTTATAACTGTAACATTAATCCCCCAAATGATATTTTCATGTTGATTAAAAATTTTTATTCATACATTTTAAATGCCTGATTTAAATATCAATTTTTCAATCTATCAACCCACATTTTAGTAAATTATGAATCTGATTTTTGCATTATTATTCATGTCATCATGGCACTGAGTTATAATTCATGCAACTGATTTAAAAGTCAGTACTTTATACTTTGAATATAATGAGCTATAAATATTGTAGTAGGACATTTTCCAAAGGCATTTAAAAAATCATGTTTATAAGTTTGTAGTCTGTCACCACAGAGTTCTAAACAACAAATAAAAATGTGTTGGAATGAAGATTGCCTTTCTGTCAGTTCTAAACTTTATTTTGCAAAAGAGAAGTTGCCAAGTTACTTGCCTCTATAATACTCAGCAAATGTATGCTAATATCCATTCCTGACCTCACCAGATGTTTATTATTGCTGGGAGCAATAGTTTTATAAATAACTATAAATTGAGATTATTCTACCTGTTGACTTATGTAAGTTCTTTGTGGTAGAATTCAGGTGACTAGTTTGTGTTCAATATTTATTAAAACTGAATCAGACAAAGATGAGCATTCCTGATGTTAAAAAGTAAAAAAAAAAAAAAAAAGGAAATCCACATGACAGTTAATTTTCTTTGAAATTAAATTATCCTCTCAGTGTAAAAGCAGAAAATCAGATTTAGAAATGTGAATTTGAAAAGAGCTTTGTTATAAAACAATAGAAATGATATTGTAGTCCTGCTGCTAACATTAAATCCTTGAATCTTAATGCTAAGTAAAAGTCTACAATTTGATAATAACCTAAATATTTGAATCCTATGGTAAAAATGCAACCTTTTTTTTTTTTTTACCAATTCCACCATTCTTTTTTTTTTTTAAGAGAGCTTCTATTTAATAAATGCAAACTTCATAGGTACAACTTTAGGAATATAGTTGTTCTTCCCTCCTGTACTCCCATCCCCACTCTTGTCCCACCTCCTACTCCCTCTCCCATCCTATTCTTCAAGATTCATTTTTAATTAACTTATTATTAACCAACTCTATACTTTAGGAAAGATTTCAACAATGTGCACCTACACACAGACACAAAGTATGAAGTACTGTTTGAGAACAAGTTTTGCAGTTAATTCTCATAGCACAACTCATTAAGGACAGAGTTCCTACTTGGGGAATAAGTACATAGTGACTCCTGTTGTTGATTTAACAATTAACATTCTTATTTATGATGTCAGTGATCACCTGAGGCTCTTTTCATGCGCTGCTAAGGCTATAGGAAGCCTTTTGAGTCCACAGACTCCATCAGTATTTAGACAGGGCCATAAGAAAAGTGGAAGTTCTCTCGTCCCTTTAGAGAAAGGTACCTCCTACTTTGATGGCCACTTTTTTTTTTTTTTTCCAGAGATCCTTCATGTAGGACTTCTTTTCTTTTTTTGCTACTGTGTCTTGGCTCTCCATGCCTAAATGCTCTCTTGGGCTTATCAGTCAGTCAACAGTGCCTTAAGGTCTGATTCTGAGGCCAGAGTGCTGTTTAGTGCATTTGTCATTTTGCATCTGCTGTGTGGACTGCTTCCCATGTTGGAACATTCTCTCCTTTTTAATTCTATCCATTATTATTACCAGATACATGGTCTTATTTATGTTATCCCCTTGACACTTAATCTTATCTATATGATCAACTAAACATTTAATATGATAACTTTAACACATAAGATGGCATTATTACCATCTAGTTTAATGGGATTTGGAGTCCCATGGCAAGTTTTTATCTTCTCCCTTAGGGGTAAGTCCATGGGAATGTGTGCAAAACTGTACAGCTCCTCCCTCTCTTATTCCCACTCTTATTTTTTACTGGGATCTATTTTCAGTTGACTTTATACACCTATGATTAATTCTATGGTAAGTGAAGAGTTCAACCAATGGTATTAAGTAGAAAAAAAATCAATAAAAATAAAATAATAAACTGTTTCTTAACAGTCAAGACAAGAGCTGTTTAAGTCATCGCTTCTCATAGTGTCAATTTCACTTCCAACCAATTTTTTATATCAGACTATAATTAAAGTAGATGGTACCAAAATGCTTCTCATTTTTTAAAATATTTTTATTTATTTATTGAATTACAGAGAGAGGGAGAGATAGAGATAGAGAGAAAGGTCTTCCATACACTGGTTCACTCTCCAAATGGCCACAACGGCAGGAGCTGCGCCAATCCGAAGTCAGGAGCCAGGAGCTTCTTCCAGGTCTCCCACACAGTGTGGGGGTCCAAGGACTTGGGCCATCTTCCACTGCTTTCCCTGGCTATAGCGGAGAGCTGGATCAGAAGTGGAGCAGCTGGGCCTCCAACCAGTGCCCACATGGGATGCTGGCACTGCAGGCAGCGGCTTCACTTGCTATGTCACATTGCCATCTCCAGAACAATTTTAGGTTTACAAAATATTTGATTGGGAATTACAAAGCCTTTCACACAATTTCTTTTATAATTTATATCTTATATTAGTATGTTACATTTATTATACTCAATAAGCCAATGTTGATACATTAGTGTTAACTAAAGTCTATAGTTTACATTTAGTTAATTCTTCCTTTGGATTTTGAAGATTATATCAAGTGGCATATTACTGTATCATACATAAGAATGTCACTGCCCCAAACATGTTTTTAAACATGATGCCATCATGATATCTTGTCATGTAACAAGACATTAAAAATTAGTAGTTTTCATAGGAAAATATGATATACTTTCAAAAATTGATCACAAATTCTATTTGTTATTTGCTTGAAACATTTAGCTACTGAAATATAATATTATAGCATTTCAAATCAGATGTCAGTGCATGGCCATTGGGGGCATTTCATATGAATTTTTAATTTTAATGTTTAGGGGAAATAATTCACCAATAGTTTGCAAAATGTCACTTGTAATTGTGTTTAGGGATGATGAAAAGTAATACTACATACTTACTACTCTTATTTTCTGGTTTGTTATTTGAAAGGACAAAGTTGTACCCTATTGGGATTTACACAATTGTTTATTTCCATGATTCTGGGATTAAGCACATGTACTCAAGAGAATCGTATTTATAGCGGCAGGTATTTGGCCCAGAAGTGAGGCTGCCACTTGGGATGCCCACATCACATATCACATGCCTACATATTATACCAAAGTTTACGGGCCAGCTCTGTTTTCCATTCCAGCTTACTGTTAATATATGTCTCTTGCTAATGCACATCCTAGGGGGCAGCAGGTGATGGCTCAAGTACTTGGGTCCTTGCCATCCATACAGTAGATCAAGATTGAGTTCTAGCTCCACTTTGGCCTGGCACAGCCTAGCTATTGTGAGCTTTTAGAAGAGTGAATAAAATAGATGGAAAATCTCTTTTTCTGTTTCTATCTCTCTTTTTCTCTTTCATTCTCTCCATTTCCAACAAATCCTTTTCAAAAAGGAAATTATGTTTATGAAAAATACTGACATGTATTGACGATGAGATTTCCATATGAGTTGAACTCCGGTCTTATTTTTGTGTAATGTATGTATGTAGTTTTCTCCTCTGTGGAAATAAAAAGTGAGAATGCTTTTGTGTATTTGAACTGTACCTGGATGAGTTCTTGGAGTTAGCACAGAAATAGCAAATCTGAAATATAGATATTGTAATTATAAATAGATGTTAAAAGCTGGGGTAAAGCTAAATAAATATAATTGATTTTAAGGACAATATAGGACAAATAAAAGTAAAGGAAACTATATAAAATTATCTCAGATAACTATACAAAACTATCACAGAATTATCTCTTAGAAACAATTTCAGAAGGAAAAAGTTGATGATTCTTAATTAAACCTGAGCTAGATCACATGTCATTTGCGAATGACTCAGAAGTAAACCACTTGTGAAGAAAGTAGGCATTCTTCTGGACAACATGAGTATTGATGCAAACATAAGATGAAAGAGCTGTAATTAATGTAGTGTGGTTTGCTTGGAGAAGCTTGAGAAGGGAGCCGTGAGGTAATTCAATAAAAATACTGTTTATTGGATTGGTTAGAGTAGCTTTTATGGTTTATCTCAGGAATACAGAAAATAAGACTGACATTCAGCAGTTTTGAAGTATTATATAATTCCTCATTTGTTCAGGAATGCAATGTTCCACATGAATGCAATTTTTAAAAAAATATAAATATAGAAACCATCACTGTTTTCATTTTTTTAACTTTTAATTAATGAATATAAATTTCCAGTGTACAGCTTATGGATTACAATGGCTTCCCCCTCCCATAACTTCCCTCCCACCTGCAACCCTCCCCTCTCCCGCTCCCTCTTCCCTTCCATTTGCATCAAGATTCATTTTCAATTCTCTTTATATACAGAAGATCAATTTAGTATAAAGATTTCAACAGTTTGCACCCACATAGAAACACAAAGTGAAACATACTGTTTGAGTACTAGTTATAGCATTAAATCAAAATGTACAGTACATTAAGGACAGAGATCCCACATGAGGAGCAAGTGCACACTGACTCCTGTTGTTGACCCAACAAATTGACACTCTAGTTTATGGCGCCAGTAACCACCTTAGGCTGTCGTCATGAGTTGCCAAGGCTATGGAAGCCTTGCAAGTTCACCGACTCTGCTCATATTTAGACAAGGTCATAAAAGACAGAGTGAGGATAGTAACCAATGATCCTAAGAGTGGCATTTACCAGGTCTGAACAATTATACAGCATTAAGTGGGGAAGAGGACCATCAGTACACACAGGTTGGTAGTAGAGCCATTGGTGGTAGAGTAGAGGTTATGATTACAAAGGAATGAGGCCCAAGTACGCTAGACAGGGTCTAGAACAAAGGACAGAGTCATTATTACAGGAGCTAAGAAAGGTGCTGTCTAAGCTACAAGTAATTTTTCTGATTGAGAGGCAAATAGAACCTGACAGAAGGGGCTTGATAATAATCTGGTGGATTTAGGCCTTGTAAGTTAAGAGGCCCAGACCTATCTATCTCTTCACATGGCGTATATCCTAAGGGAGGTGTAAACCTCCTAGGGGAAGGCACTCTGTTGACTTTCATTACTTGGCTGGCCTGGGAGGAGAGCTGGCCAGGTAAAGGCAGGTGGCATCTCTAACAAGAAATTTACAGTTCTGCCTGCAATGTTGCTGACCTACTTGACCATCCCCTCAGCTGCAGTGGTCACTTTGGAAGTTGGGCTGAGTGAAGGGCTTTTCAGCTTAGAGCCAATAAGATCTGTGGCTCTGACCTGGGCATCCTTCGACTCCAGGGCAGGTCCATTTCCAGTGATCCCACTCTTGGCAGAGCTGCCAGGGCTCTTCACAAGCTGACTTCTGCTGAAGCCCAGGCTTACCACATTGAAAGCCACTGCAGTAGACTGGCCTCTTGGGTCTCCTTGAGGGCAGATCACTGTACAGATCAGCCATTAATAGGCCTGCCACCCATTGCTTCTGATTCTGAGCTTTCTTTTCCTCCTGGTTTGTGTTAAAGCAGACCAGAGGATGCAAGTCAAGGGAGTGCCCAAGTCCCATCTCTAATCTTCGGTGGCCTGAACTACAAGTCTCTAGTCACAGGCATGTTCTGTAGTAGTTTTTCTAAGGTAGACAATGCCCATGAGGAAAATTATATTCTCACTTTAAAACTTTCTTTCCCTTTGGTCTGAAAGGGAGGTTTTTTTTCTACTTACTGTATACTTTGCTGATGGCGAAGTGAATCTAGCTATGAGATTATTATTTAAGTTCTTATTTTGGCTATGCTATTACAGAAAAATGTTAGCCATCTCTTTTATAAGGTCTAAAGATTAAATTGTGTGTCCTACAGATTCCTTCATAATAGAATTAGTTTCCTACCTTGAAGAGAATAGAGAAATGAAAGAACAAGTTGGGCTTAGAATAGAGAAATGAGGGAGCAAGTCCTAGATCGCTTGCTGACAATAGCAATATCACATAAATACTTAGCAAACAGTTTCAACCATTAGATAACAACTTAAGAAAACATTTAGCAGAAGGTCCAATGCCTTCTATAAATTTTAAGAATAATGTATTTGAAAACACCTCTTAAATATCTAACATGGTGTAGTTTGTTTAGCCAGTAACTTAAGCACAACCATCTAAAATGTTTTTAGTTTCTTTCTACCCACACGTTTAAAACATATGATACACAGATTCAGGTCACACAAATTAAAATGTATCTTTGATTGATTTTAGCAGCTTAAATTTATGGACAATCTTATCTATAAGCCATTTAAAATAAAACTCTTAATAAAATTTCCCCATGTGGACATACAATATGTACACACATATAACATAGCATAATAGACCAATATAACAATTTTAATAATGGCTTTTAAAATCTTTAACTCTTTTTGTAGATTGCCAATTGATTTGAATTGCTTTTTGTTTTTAGTAACCTCAGTTAACCATACTTTCTCTCAGTTGGTACTGTTAATACATTATTGGCTTCATCTGTTTACAGAGCCATCCCAAAGTACTGAATACAATAGAAGTGGCTGGAAAACGTCCATAGGAACCTATAGGAGGACAGCTAAACACAGAACCAACAACACCTTAGTTTTATGAGCAGCACATCATATATAACTGTGGATGACAAAAGACTTTAAGTCGCCATGTTTAAAATTATAAACTCATTAACCAACAAGAGGCACTTGCTTACTTCAAAGTATTTTTGAAAGCACCTGTAGGATTTTACAAGTCCCTTTAGGACTCTGGGGCTTTCTCATTAAGATAACTATCATGTCTAGTAACACAAGATTATTAGACTTTTTAATTCTCAAACATTTGTATTAATAGTATTTTCCATTATAGAAACGTAAAGTTTGGTACCACGTCACATGTTGACAGTCCTTCTAATATAATCCAAATAGCCTGATTGGTTGGTGTCTCTATAAGATGAGAGACATAGGTCCTTCGATTTTTTTCAGTTGGGCCCAAACTGGAAAAACCAAAGTCCAAGATTTACTGGAAATTTTAGAGACCAGATTGTTTGAAACTTTGATTTTTTGAATGCCTGTCAAGAACGCCAAGAAGGCTCAAAATCCAAAATATCTGGTTGAAATAAGATTCCTTAAAATCATGACATAACATAGACCAAATTTGATCATTGTTACAAGGTGATTATTCAAATCTTTGAAAATAAGCACATATTTAAATAACCCATAGCTCTTAATAAAAATTCAGCTGTTTTTGAACAATTAGAATTTAACAGACATCAAGAGAACATAATAGGTTACTATAACACATTGCTGTAACAGAGCATCAGAGTTTAATTCTATGTCAAAGAGAAATTGAGCTTCCTGTGATCTTTTGCTGTGAGGTTTCCTTCCTTTACCTTCTTTCATATTGGTGACCATGTTTCTGTGTTTCTGTGTGTAACACATCTTTTGCAGGGCAGGATGAGTGGCAACAAATTCTTTCAGTTTCTGTTTGCTATGAAAAGTCTTAATTTCACCTTCATTCACAAATGAGAGCTTTGCAGGATATAATATTCTGGGCTGGCAGTTTTTCTCTCTTAGTACCTGGGCTATGTCTCGCCATTCCCTTCTAGCTTGTAGGGTTTCTGATGAGAAGTCTGCTGTGAGTCTAATTGGAGATCCTCTAAGAGTAATCTGACGTTTCTCTCTTGCACATTTTAGGATCTTTTCTTTGTGTTTCACTGTGGTGAGTTTGATTACAACATGTCGTGGTGAGGATCTCTTTTGGTCATGTTTATTAGGGGTTCTATAAGCTTCCCGTACTAAGATGTCTCTGTCCTTCTCCAAACCTGGGAAATTTTCTGCTAGTATCTCACTAAAAAGGCCTTCTAATCCTTTCTCCCTCTCCATGCCTTCAGGAAATCCTAGAACCTGAAAGTTGGGTTTTTTAATAGTATCCTGTAGATTCCCGACAATATTTTTTAGATTTCTAATTTCTTCTTCTTTTCTTTGGTTTGCCTGTTTCCTTTCCTGTTCTCTGTCTTCTAAGTCCGATATTCTCTCTTCTGCTTCGCCCATTCTGTTTTTAAGGCTCTCTAATGTGTTTGTCATTTGATCTATTGAATTCTTCATTTCATTATGATTTCTCATCACTATCACAGTTTCTTGTTCTACTAGTTGTTTCATTTCATTTTGATTCCTCCTTAATATTTCACTTTCACGAGAGAGATTTTCTATCTTGTCCATTAAGGATTTCTGTAGTTCAAGAATTTGTTTTTGAGAACTTCTTAATGTTCTTATCAATTTTTTGAGATCCGCTTCCTGCATTTCTTCTATCTCATCATCTTCATAATCTTGAATTGGGGTGTCTTTTTTTCATTTGGGGGCGTCATAGTGTCTTCCTTGTTCTTGTTAGCTTGGTTTTTGCGTTTGTTGTTTGGCATGTTGGAGATATTTGGTTTCTTCACTGTGGTGTTTTTTCTTGTTACATTATGGCTCTAAATTAAGTGGACTGTCTGCTTTCGGTGGAGCCTTAGAGGCTTGAGATGAGTGTGGACTGAGAGCTGTGTTTGGTTCCTCAGGGTTGAGGGTGTGTCAAAGATGACACTCCCAGGTTAGGTGTGGTAAATCTCTCTTTCTTTCTTTCTTTTTTTTTTGATTCAAAAGGGAAGTAATTCCGCACAGCTGAACGTAATTGGAGGTATTTAGCAGGCGAATGATATACCCACAGGACCCAGAGATTGGAAGCTCTTTCCCAAGGACCACACAGGGAATCTGTGCTGCCCTCAGTGTGGGCTCCAATTCTCCTGCAGTCTCCCACTGGGTTGCCAAGTTAGATGCTAATCTCCAGTTATTTCACCCCTCCTCCCAGAGTCAGGTGTTTCTGCTAGGCTTAGGGCCGGTGCAGACCTGAGGTCGCCCTGCTTATGACGTATGTCCAAAATGGCGCCTGCTCTTTGTCTTGCTCGCCTTTGAGGGGTGAGCGGAGAGAGAGACTCATGTCCGTATTGGTCACTTTTTTTTCTCTCTCTCTCTCTCTTCTAGTTAGCTTGGTGAACTTTTCCCCACGGAGTTTCAAGCCTTGTTCCCTTTAGTCTCCTCTTTCCGCCCTCCCGCTGGTGTCTCGGGCTATTGAGGTTCAGCTCACCTCGCGTTCCAGCGCTGGTGTGTTGAGTCTGCACCTGGTGTCCCGAACTTGGGCTCCCACGCTCTCCACGCAGGTCCACTGTGAATCACTAGTTCCGGAAGAGTTTCCTCTGCTGTTTCTTCCCCTACTCTTCCTTGACCCCTGCAGTATCTCCACTTTTATTAACCTGTCTCTCCCCCGGACTAATAGTGTGCTCCCTTCCTATTCCGCCATCTTGCCGCTCTCCCCATCACTGTTTTCATTTTAAAAATTCAAAATATGTTGCTTTCTTCCCAGCTTTCTATACAGAATATGTTCCGTGTTTTCACTTTCCTTGGCCACTTTAAGCTTTCTTAGGGAACATTAGAAACATTTTTGCTTTGCTGCAAAACAGTAAAATTTTCAGTTTCAGCAGGGTTTGAGGAAATAATTGGTCTCTAAGCTAAATTATTTGCTTAAATTTTGCATTTTAAAATGTGTTTTACAACTTGTTCCACGTTTTTTCTTCAATATTATGTGATAGCTGCCAATAATTAATTTCTACTCTGCTGCTTTAATCTACTGTAAAGGGGCAGGCGTTTGGCACAGTGATTAAGATGCCTTCGTCCCATATCTTGGTGCCAAGGTTTGAGTCCCTGCTCTGCTTCTGATTCCAGGTTCCTGCTAATGTGCACTATGGAAGGTAGCATATGATAGTCAAGTGCTTAAGTCCCTGCCACTCACATGGGAGATCCAGACTGACTGCTAGCTTTAGCCTAACCAGGCCCAGCCCCAGCTTTCTCAGGCATTGGGAGAGTGAACTAACAGAGGGCACATTTCTATCTTTGTCTTTCTCTCTCTGCATTTCAAATAAGTTAAAATAAGTAAATAAAAATAAATAATTATAGTAATTGCGGTGATATAAATAAACTCACTAGAAATTGTCTAAAATAAAGGTTAAAAAAATAAAATGAAGCCCTGGCATAACCTTCTATAAATAAGTGCCAAAGAATTTGGTGCAGGAATTCCATATCACAGTGTGGCAACTAAGAGATGGTGTTGGTCTCCTTATTAGCTTTTAATAAAATTTTGGTGATTTTAAATAGCCACATAAGTAATTTAGGATAAGTTAAGCATTATCAAAAGATATATAAGAACTACAATTATAACAATAAAGGTTTATATTGAAGGAAATATAATATAAATAAATGTAATATAATGTTATCCACCATTATTTCTCAATAAATGAAATTTTAATCTAAGAAATATGCCCATTGACTACTGAACATTAAGTAAACTAAATAGCTAAAGACCATTGAATACATACGTAGTTGAACCATGGGACAAAAAGATTTATGAATGGAGATAAAATTGTTACATGGTTACGGTTTAAGAGCAGTTCTGCAAGAAGTCAGAGGATTAAATTAATCCTTTAGGTGTTCATTGTGATGCACTTTTCTTTTTCCATAAGACTGGTGTTTTAAATGGTAAGTGTGCTGTTGTTGGGGAGGTAATGAGAGACTGTTTATTGTTTCATCATTAGGATTCAACCTACAGTCAGCAGCTAATTATTCCGAGTATAGGATTACCTTTGAAAACCAAAGTGTTTGCAGCTGTACAAGCCACGAATCTGGATGGCAGGTATTTCCAAATTCTTTTCCTTTGTTAGTTAAAAATGTCCAAATCCTCATGAGTAATAATGTTAGCTCATTCACTTTTAAATCAATTTGAAAAATACTGTCATTATTATACCATGTAAGAATACTAATAAAAAGAAATAACAAATTACAAAGTTAAAAGGGTGACAATCACACTATGTCATTCATTTAAAAAAGAAGAAAAAAATATCCCATAAAGATGAGAGAGTAGTGACTGAAAAAGGGCTTAGGGATGTCTTCTGGCTCATTGGTGTATCAGTTCTTTGGTTGCAAGATGAAAACCAGATGCAGTCATTGTGAACACTTTTAATTTGTACTCTTTTTTAATGTGTTATTATTCAATACTAATTTATTTAAAAATGGAAGAACTCTTCCTCCAGAATCTGGGGCTAAAACAATCTGCAAAAATACCTCTGCAAAAAATTTTTAAAAATCAATCAAGTATCTTATGATACTTAGAACACTCAGGATGATCAAAACTGGAAAGGCACTCAAATGCTGAAGATCTTGTCCCATCCTATAAAAAAAATCATATAGAAATGGTTTATTTGGGGTTTTGTATATTATTATTTACAATTCACATCCTGAGGAGATTAGTATACTTTAGAAATTTGACTCTTTTTACCCTCTCCCCTTCTGTCTTCTTTACATTTCTATTCTTAGACACACATGATTCTGAGATTCCTACTATATTGTGGTTTCTTTTTTCATTTTATTGACATTCTTTTACCATGAATCAGTATTTTTTAAAAATAACACTCAGAGTTGGAATGAAGTAAGTCATAAATCTGGGCACAATCTGGCCTTGTAGGAAAAGGGTGTGAATTTGTCTCATGGCTTTCTTCTTCCTAACAGAGTGTTTATTGTGTATTCACACTCCTACCCCCAACAGATTCTGGTGTATGATTTATATACTGTATTTGCTATTACAATATTCTCTGTATTCTGTCAAAGATAGTAACTTCTGGGAACAGAAACCAGTGTTTGTTGTGAGTATATAAACTTGTACCTGCCTATGGAGTACACTTTCAGGTTTTGTTTCTCCACATTGTGACCATTCACATATGTTTCTCTCTCCTTGTGTGTGTGTGTGTGTGCATTTGTCTGTGTGTCGTATTAGCCTTAACTCCACTCAATGAGGAGATGACAGTTTGTTGCTGATTTTTAAATGTCTTGAGCTGAGGATAAGATTTTAATAAATAAGAAGCATCTGCAAATCACAAAAAATGTAAAACTATATTCCACGGGTTAAGATTTTGTCAATAATTACTTCCTTTGAATTAATAACCAACCCCTAGAGGGAGATTCTAACTCTAGATTGTGCTTGCCTCTTTCTGCAGATGGAATGTCTTAATGGATTATTGCTATACGACCCCATCAGGGAACCCAAATGATGATATTCGATATGATCTCTTCCTTAGGTAGGTGTCTATATCTTGGGTTGCTACTAAAGACCCAGTTATAGATAACTGAAATGGAAAATCAAAGTGAGATAAAGAGATTATAGGGCACTGCTACAGCTTTTGAACTGAAAGTTTTACATCTTGAACTTTAGTCCTTTTAAAGCTGGAAGTGTAAAAAGTTGAGCTAAGTTTTCAACACAAAATGCTGATAATGCCATTGTTGAATGAGAGTGGTAAGTAAGTTACGTACACCAAAGATGTTTTATTCATGTTTGGGAGATGTGAAAATATTTCACTGTCATAGGAAAAGCATGGTTAGGATATTTTCCACAATAAGAGAAAGGCAATGGGAGGGAATTATTTATCTGCAGCTGGGCCATCTCATCATATGTTGAAAGCAGAGTAAAATTAAAGTAATGGACTTGATAATTTAGACCCCAAAGATGCTTTTGTTCATTTATCAGTAGTTAATAAGAAGTATAATATTGTCTACCACTCCTTTTTCATCAGAGCCAATAACTTCAATTTCATTCCCCAATAGACAGTGATAGAGTGAATGTAATCTACATTTGGGAAAAGGGGACATTGATCATAAAACCATTCAGTCATTCCAGTTCCCTTTCAGCATTTTTATCTGACAGCAGAACAGACTTGATAGTCAAGCAATGTCTCCTAATCACGCTTGTAAAATGCAGTTGGCTCAGATCACTGCAGCTTATTGACACATGATGGGAGTAATATAATGGGAAACCAAAAGAATATGTTTTATTGCCTATCAAGGTTAAGATGATGCTTAAAGGGCATGGTCAAACTGACATTCTTATGAATCATGTTGTTGGCAGTGTTAATTTGTGCAGCATTTTTTGGGAGTGAAAAGTTAATATGTATCAAAATCCTTAGTAGATGTCATAAGTGTATTTAAAATAATTATGATGTTCTAGTCTCTCAATGGTAGCTAAAATAGTGAAACATAGGAAAAAAACCATGTATTCAGCAATAGGGAAGTGGGTAGGTGAATTATGGAGACCCAATAAGTTCAGAGTTCACACAGACACCACAGTCTTATAAAGTAATTTATCAAATGCAAAAAGTAATTCTGTTTTAGTTTCTTTCTTGTCTTCTTGATACTTCTATCCTTGGAAATATATGATTCGTTAAATGTTAATTATATTAGTATGTGAAGGGAATGACTTGGCATACACATTCTATATAAAATATACCTCACTTATATGACAGAAATGACTGCAAAGAAAAACACCCACAGGTTCACATGGAGATTGGTACGTGGTGGGTTATGGATCATCGAGTTTTGACATTATCTTACTTCCCAAAGTTTCTATAATGACCACACATTACTAATCTGGAATATGATCACCAGACTTCCAGAATGCATCTTTTGGTTCTGAATCTTTTCAATTTTCTTACTGGAAACAATAGAGAATGAAATGGGCACTGAAAAATTTAAAAAAAAAAAAAACTTCACAAAATGTTATTTTTAGTGAATCTAGTGTTTAATGAGAAAAATCTTGATATTAAAAAAAGATGTTAGTGTTGATACAAGTGGCTAAGACCAAGAGAAATGGTACAGAGAGGGGCTTGCTGGCGTGAGAAGAGGTGGTGAGAAAAGCATGGATGAAAAGAGAAAGCTGAGGGGTCTGAGTGCGGCAGATTCCAGGAGCAACCAGCAGAAACACATTCCTAGAAGCACAGGGCACTCCTCCGGGGGACAGGTGCTAAGAGTAGGACTGAAATAAAGAACCACCAGGGCTGGGCAACATGAAGGATGAAGGAGCAGAGAGTGTGCCAAGCGTCAGAAGGGGAAGACCTCATCAACTTCCTGCAAATGTACTTCTTCGACAGGAGAAGGAGCTCTGAGCCTTGGAGGCAAGGCTGGTTAATGAATCTAAGGAACTCAGGGTTGTTAGAACTCTGATGAATGAAGCTCAGAGAGGTAGAGAAAACTCAGTTGTGCAGTTACCACGCAGCATCACAGCCAGACACTTTGCCTGTGGCAGAACAGAAGAGGGAGCCCTAGGGCTGAAAAAACTCTTGAAGAGGTTCTTACTGTTCCACATTGCCTTAGGAGTCCTCCGAAAATCTGTCTAGGGAAATCTAACTTTTTCAAATAGGGATGACAAATAAATACATGCATTTCTTGCAGTTTTCTAATATGCTATGAGAAAAATATCAAAATGGCAGAAAAATTTAAAGATGAATTAAAATCACCAGAAAAAAAAGATCGTCATGGAACAGTTAAAAATTGTAATTAAAGATTCCAATATTTTTAATTAAAAATAATAATTGTGATTAATATATTAATATAAGATGTTTGTAATAGGGGAAGTTGAATGTGGAGTAAATGGGAACTCTGTACTACTTCACATATTTTGTTTTGTAAATTAAAACTATCCTGAAATAAAAAGCTTATTTAAAAATAACAGTTACAGAGATGGACCTATAAGAACTCAGGTAGCTTGGTATAGGACAATAAAAGATAAAGCAATGTAATAAGAAGAACTTAGGACCCAAATAGGAAAGATAATTATATTACTGAAAGGAAGACATAATTAGAAAACATTCAAGGGAATACTGACACAGCAAAAAGTACAATAGGGGACTTTAAGGATAAACATTTTTAAAATGCAAATGAAAAGAAACAAATATAAAGAAAAAGATAAAAAAGGATTAGAGTAGGGGAGATAGAAATAAAAGGTAGATAAAGGGAATTCAATATGTGTGTAATATCCATAAATAGAATTCCTTCCCAAGAAGCAAAAATAGTAGAACAAATATTTAAAAATATGATCCAGGAAACTTTGCTAAATAAAAACTGAAATCTGCACAGTGAAAAGATGCTTTTGGTGAAACTGAAGCTTTTGTAAGATAAAATGGGGGGTATATAAAAAGACATAGTTAAAAACACTACAAATTCAGAGAATTTAATCTGTCTCTGAAGAATATTAATTCTGGTGGCCAACAATTAAATATTGTCACAGATCTAATTCACATAATCAGTAGACTGCATATTGAATATGGCAATTTGTGATAATATCAGAAAACAAAGTACTGGAAGTTTAAAAAGACAATTAATGACACATATCAAAAATGGAAATGTGAAATAATATTTTTTAGTAAATTAAGAAAAGCAGATTATTTAAAAAAGCAGAGAAACATTTGCTAATCTAATCAATAAGAAAACCGAGATAAGAGACAAATACTATTGGAGTGTTTGGGCTTGAGTCCTGGCTATGCTTCCAATTATAGGTTCCTATTAATATGCACCCTAGAAGGCAGCAGGTGATGGCTCAAGTATTTAGGTCTCTGCCACCCACATGGGAAAACTGGATGGAGTTCTGGGCTCCTGACTTCAGTCTGTCCTAATCCTGGTTACTATGATTATTTGGGGAGTGAACTAGCAGGCACAAAATTTCTATTTGTCTCTCTCTGTCTTTCAAAAAGAAATGAAACAAATAGAAAAAAATAAAGACAAAAATAAAAAAAGATAAGTGACGAATCAACATGGGAATGAGGAGCATATTGTCGCATCCAATAGAATAGTTAATAAAAGCTCTAAAATGTATGAAAGCAATTCAATATCAAGCAAGATTAAACACATAGACAAAAAACCAAAAATAGTAACTTATGGATCCCAAAACATAGGGAAATTTACTATATGATAGAATGTGGTACAACACTCAATGTGATAACGATTAAAAAAAAACTGGGATTAATAATGCATGACAATAAAAGTAGTACTAGATCTCAACACATTTAATAAACTGTAGATTATTAATTTAAATGTGAAAACTACAGCTCAAAAGTGATAGAATAAAACATACAAAATGACTCTAAAACTTTAGAATAAGGAAATTACATTCATCTCATATATAAGAATTTGAAAAATAAGGTTTTGAAAACTTAACTCCATAAAACCAAAACTGTACACACACCACCCCCTTGACACATACATGTATGTACAGAGTAATGTCTAAAACAACTGCAATGCAGAACAATTTACAACATATATAACAAGCCAAGAAGCCAGGAGTTGTCTCTCTCAATACAAAAATAAATAAATACATTTTTAAAAAGTCAGGAAAGTCATAAAGAGAAAGGCCAACAACATGATAGATTTTGAGAAAATGATATAAACAATTTTATGATAAATAAGTACAGATGGCTTTAATTTATATGAAAAGAGAGATAATTCATTTACTTTCAGAAAAATGTGAATTAAAATGTTAGAGACATCATTTATTTTCACTTTCCAAATAGGGAACAATAGAAAGTGTTATCCTAACACAGTTGATATGGCTTTGGAGAAATAAGAATTGTTATTATAAATGGCTGGTAAAGTCCAAAATGGAACATATATAGAAGATAATACGGTAATACCTATCAAATGATCCTAGCTATGTATTTGACAGATGACACTACATGTGTTTAAAATTATGTATTACAAGTCTATTTGTTATTGCTTTAAAAATTTATTGGAGAGCTTACAGAGAGAGAGCTCACATCTACTTGTTCACTCTCCCAAATCCCCAGAATAGCTAGGGCTGGGCCAGACCAAAGGCAAGAAACTGGAACTCAGTCTGGTTTTCCCATGTGAGTGACAGGGACTCCAAAACAAGCCATCACTATTGTCAGGATGTATGTTAGCAGGAAGCTGAAGTCAGAAGTGCAGCCAGGATTTGAACCCAGGCACTCTGATTTGAGAGACAGGTGTCCCAACCAACATCTTACTTGTTGCATCAAATGTCCATCTTTGCTGCTAACTTTTAAAAAGGTTCAAACAGTGTAGACAGGAGGCTATCATTTGTTTATTAAAGAAAGGTAGATAAAATAAGAGTATATTGCTTTTGTATCTATTTTCCTATGCCTCAGGAGAATGCAAAAATAAGTGAGATCACCTACAGCAGGCTTGAATATAGACATGTATTTTGAAATCTGTGGACAAAGATGGCAAAGATAAAGGGAGGCTTTTTACTTTACGTATTTTATATTACTTAGATTTTTTAACCTTATAAAAGTTCACCCCTCCAAAAACTTGACCGTAATATTATAATCAGAAACTGCTCTGTTATAAATTTTATGGTCCAGGTTACTCTTGTTGTTTCTACTGAATTAACGTATGCTTTTATTTAATAGATGTAACATGGCATGGTTCTGTTAGCTTTTATTGGAATGGGGATACCCTTAATACTGTAGAAATTAATTTACAAGTCCCAGTAGGTTGGTTCTCTCCAGTAATGTCCTGTTTTCACATTTCCTAAAATACAGCTGTGACAAAGACCCTCAGACTACTGTTATTGAAAATGGCAGAAGCCAGCGGGGGCGATTCTCTTTTGAAGTGTTCCGATTTGTGAAGCACAAGAATCAGAAGATGTCCACTGTCTTCCTGCACTGTGTGACCAAGCTCTGCAGAGCTGATGACTGTCCCCTCCTTATGCCAGTACGTTTTCAAGCAACTTTATTCTGAATTGTTGAACTGACCTAACCTGAAAGGGTATCAAATGTCAGGAACTAATTTCTATACAGAAAGTAGATATGCATTAGGTCTAAGAATCTGAAATATAATTTATTCATTCATCCAGTAAGGACTTATTTAATGCCTACTTTGTGCCAAACATCGTACTGGGGATATAAAGTTGAAGTATTTGTGAATTCTGAATCAAATTAGCGTATCCCTTAGGATTATGAGATAATCATGAAAGGAAGCAAGGCAAAATTTGTGTAGTGCAAAGACATATATTGGCTGTAGTAAGAGGCAGTTCTCATCATTATGAGAGAGATGGAGTAAAGATTGGGAGATTTGGGGGAGGGAATGACCCAAGCTGTGGTTTTGAAGATGTATAAACCCAAAAAAGGGATAGTCAAAGTGTGAAAGACATTTCCTACCAAAAGCTGGCTGAAGTCAGACACATGAAACAGGGTAATCAGGGATCTTCTAGTTTTGGTGAGGCTCTGGAGCAGAGTAAAGGATGATGGGACAGCCTGGAGTCGAGGCTGGGCTGGTGCTAAGAAGGACCAGAAGGCTCAGCATCCTTGGATTAACAGTTAAAAGCTGTGAAAGGATGTCTTTGAATTGCATTCAGCCATCATTAAAATACAGACCCATTTAAAAATAAATAGAAAAAAAAACCGGATTCTGATCTGGTCCCTAGGATCCACTGAAAATAACCTGAAAAATATGCAGACTAATCTTTAAATCTGAGGTAGATTTAATATTCATATACATGGGCCTCCAAATTTTTTTCACCAAAATACTCAACTTTTATTTCCATTTCCATGAACTTTTTGAAGTCTCCTTGTGTGTTTACATTTATGTTGCATTCATGCGTACATGGGGAGCTTCACTTCACAGTCATTGATCTGTTTGATACTTTCTAGCTCTATCAGGTAGGAGCCCACATTACCTTAGGTCCGTGCTGGCCAACATTTCATGCAAGGATTTATTAAAGTCTTGAGAGATACAAAAGTGGAAAAGTTTGATAAACACAGTTCTTTTTCAGGAGGGCCATTGAGCTATGTAAATTAATGAGGCAGTGCACAATTACAGCGGGAGGAAATAAGAAATGTGGCCCAGGCCAGGATGAGAAATACTGTAGCAGTTATATGCAAAGTAATTAAATAAATGCACAGAAGGAAATGAATAAAATTAAACATGTGGTCTCTCTTCCAAAAGAATCTGCTTTCCAAATGGCCATAAAGAAACAATTTTGTGCTGGTGTGGAATTTCATTTGTTTTCATTAACACCTCAGATTTGCAGCAACAGAGAAAGGAGAGATGCAGACATGAGGACGACTCGGAGCCCCCAGAGCACTTCTGGAAACGCCGTCCTCTCTGCTGGCCCTATCATTACTCGGAGTGGTAGGAGTGCGCCTCCTTTCCTATGCATAGTAATAGATGCTTACAAAAATAGTTCATTACTTGGCTTCTAATGAGAGCTCAAAGAGGTTCCCAGACAGCACTAATTAACTGGAAGACTAGATAAACTGCTAAGCAACTTTAATTTCACAGTGGTTTTCTGTTTACAAAACTTTTACTCAGAGGGCAATATTGCTCTTACCACAGTTCCCTTTTTCACACACACACACACACACGTATGCTGTGCTGAACATATTTCATTACCCTACGGTTCACTTTACCTTTCCATGCCCTGTTCACTTCGGGTTAGGATAGACCTATGTGGTCTGCATCCGCGGGCTCCCTTGCCATCTAATTTCTGATTGGATTTGACCACTAGGTGGTGCTGTCAGAGATGGGAGCACACAAACAAAAGTGAAGTTCACATGTTTCTGACCAGACAGTTCAATCCATGAAACTATCTCTGGATCCTGGAAACACACTCCCAACAGCCCAGATTACTTGACTTTCGTTTGTGCGTCCCTCCATCTTTGTGAGTCATCCTACTGAATTCTCCTTAAATTTTCCAGTCTGAGTACCATGTTTCCTTCCAGGATCCTGTGTAGTACATGCTTCCATCTACCATACTCATCTACACTCCTGAATTTATATGGTCTAATGCATACAACTGCTTAGCTACTTATATTCCCATGTATACAAATGCGTGTGCACACATGTGCCCACGCATATCCACACCGGCTTCACAAAGGGATATATATTTAAGCCTATGTGAAGCAGGACATCGAAAGTTGTTTGAAGACAGATGTGCAGGGTAAACAGCACTGAAACTGAAGTCAGAAAACCAGTTATAGGTACAGCGTTTGTCTTAGCGAGCTGTGACTTGGGATTTTGCATTTCTCTAGGCAAAATTTTCTACATTTTGAAAAAAGGGATTTTAAAAATTAGGTTTTGATATTTTTTCTATAGTTCTAAGTTTTTCTCAAAAGGAATAATACTTCTGTTTTGTATTGTAAATTAATAATGTTTTCTCTATTTTATATTAGGGTGTTATTATGTTTCAGTTAGGTTTCCTTTACATTTTCTCCCACACTGACAGTCCCACAATGAAAAAGCAAGTTTTACCTGAAATGGATGAACAAGTAAAGAGTGGTTTGGGCCTGAAAAATCCAGGAAATGCTTTAATTATTCACATCCTTGTGTTTGTGGGGACACAATATTATTTGAAAGCAAACTAATAATGAGTCTTTTAAATAATGCATATATTTATGAAATAGGAAATTTCAAACTTAGTCTGTATCCAGTGAGTATTTGGTATGTGCTTAGAATGGTTTGAAAATGACTGGTCTGTGAAAGGCCAAATATTATCTCTATTTAGCTGTAAGAAATAGCTCAAATTACATTGAATAGAAACTCAGTTTTTATAGCCAGTGATAAGGAATATTTGTGGTTAGGCGCAATGAAAACAATATTTCTATGGATCATATTTGGGGTCAGTTTGCCATCAGAGAAACCCTTGAAAGTGACCTCTCTTCTGACTATCTTGGGTGGATGGCTTTTGCTTCTTAATAACTGCCTTGCTTCCTTCTTACTTACTTGGGTCGAACTAAATTTATATATCGTAGATTTTTAAACAATTTATTAGTAGAGGATAATTTTGAAAAACACCAAGAAAAGCCTAAGTTTGTAAACCCTGGAAACATTTACCAAATAGAAGTTCTAATTCTAGCACAGCTTCCCAGCTATCCAGGTTTATAGATTTCACCCATCTGGTTGCTCAATATGTCCACGCCAAATCTTCCCAGAGCTAGCACAATGTCTCTGATGTCATGCCTGAATTACTTCCTTTCCAGTTCCTGACCTGTTTTCCTCAGAGATCTCACTTATTCCCCAAAACATTAGGGTTGTCTCTGAGTTCCCTCAGGTCTTTTTCCCAGCAAAAGCCCGACAGGGAATGAGTTCAACATTTGGGATCCCCCTGAGTCATCTCTCATTCTCTCTGGATTTATTCTTTCGTATCTTTGATAAACAACAGTAGGAGGATCTTTAAGTTTTGGTGACTATGGTGGCCTCACTACTAAGGGGATCATGTATAACTATGTCTACATTGTAATACTGTAACATCTGCACAAAAATAAATTCAATTCCATGTGAACATAGAACTCAAGCCATGTCCACCCACAGGCAAATCCATTGAAAACTTTATGTTCAGCTTAACAACCAGGGCTACCCTCTTTCCTTGGTTTCACTTTACTTTTACCTTAGGTCAGCTGGAATTTATCTCTTTAGGTTCTGTGACTAATTTTATGTAGACAAGTCCAATTTCAGGCTTGATTTGCTCTCTTCAAAGCTCTGTGATACTTGAGAATTTTGCTCTATTTACTTATTGAACCAGTCCTTTTCCCTAGACATCTGGCTTAGGACAAATTTAATAAACTGTTAAATTCAGAACTCTTGTTTTATTTTCTAATGAAATCAAATCCACTGTGGTTATCTTTACCTAGCAATGTTAATCCTTCTGCTAGACAACATTTTCTTGTCATAGGGCATAATATTGGAAATTGTAAGATGATGCATACCAGGAAACAATAACATCTGAATGTTTTGTGCACATAAATTCTTTTGGAGAAGCCCAGGCCAAATTTTTATTTCAACCAGTATCATTGAGTTTTATAGGTAGTTAATAATTCATTTGAGGTATTTACTTAGCCCCCACCTGGGAATGGCATTCTGCTGTGAAATGGAAGTAGAACAGTAACCATGCCACAGACTTTGCCCTTGGGAATTATTGAGTTCAGACAAGGGACAGACTATTAAGGACCATAGGACAGTGAGGAGTAAAAAGTCTGAAGGTTTTTAACTTGAAAATGCAGTCCACTTTATTACATAGATGACTAAAGATGTGTTACAAAGTGGTTTGTTAGTGCTAAAAAGGGAAACATAGTTATTCTGCATAATTTGAGGGAACTTCTAAATGTTCATAAAATAATGGAATGAAAAGATAAGTTTAGTTTGTGCAAATATTTTTGAAATCAATGCATAACTTTTTCATAATAAGAATTTCTATGAACATTTTAAGATTCCTCCTGTGTTTCTACTGTTGTTCATTTTTCCCATTTTTTTATACTTTATATGAGAGAAATGCAGTGAATGGCGATTTTTTTTGCAACTTCTGGCTTTCAATGGCTATAGTATTGTATTATTCCCTTTCTTCTATGTGTCCTCAGAGAGCTATCTAGTTTTTCTTTTTTTTTTTTTTAAATTTTTTAACAGGCAGAGTGGCCAGTGAGAGAGAGACAGAGAGAAAGGTCTTACTTTTTGCCGTTGGTTCACCCTCCAATGGCCGCCGCGGTAGCGCGCTGCAGCCGGCGCACCACGCTGATCCGATGGCAGGAGCCAGGTGCTTCTCCTGGTCTCCCATGGGGTGCAGGGCCCAAGGACTTGGGCCATCCTCCACTGCACTCCCTGGCCACAGCAGAGAGCTGGCCTGGAAGAGGGGCAACCGGGACAGGATCAGTGCCCCAACCGGGACTAGAACCCGGTGTGCCGGCGCCGCAAGGCGGAGGATTAGCCTAGTGAGCCGCGGCGCCGGCCTATCTAGTTTTTCAAGAGCCCACCAAGTTTAGTATTCCAACTCATTTTTCCAATTCTAGAACGCTTCCTGTACTCCTTGAGCATGCATGTACATGTCAAAACCAAGAGGGCCGGTGCTATGGCACAGTGGGTTAAAGTCCTGGCCTGAGGTGCCTGCATCCTATATGGTTGCCAGTTCTAGTCCTAGCTGCTCCTCTTTGGATCCAGCTCTCTGCTATGGCCTGGGAAAGCAATAGAAGATGGTCCAAGTCCATGGGCTCCTGTACCCACGTGGGAGACCCAGAAGAAACTCCTGGCTCCTGGCTTTGGATGTGTTCGGTTCTGGCCATTGTGGCCACCTGTGGAGGGAAACAGTGGATGGAAGACTTCTCTCTCTGTCTCCATCTCTTTCTGTAACTCTGTCTTTCAAATAAATAAAATAAATCTAAAAAAAAAAAAAGTGGATTTGAGGGAGAAATAGAAGTATGTGATGACAGAAGTCGCCTGGAAAAACGTCTCCTTCACCTTTCTGAGCTGAACACAGCTTTGGTTTTTTGTTTGTTTTGTTTTGTTTTTGATTATGATAATATAAAAATTTGAGGATACCAGATAGCAACCAGATAAAGCAATTATCTTATCTTTATCCACTACCAAATCCAATTCCAAACAGTATTCAAAAACACATGTGCTTCAATTTCAGCCTTCTGCTGAAGGTAGGGCACATTTTTTTTTTTTCATCTCTTTTTGTAGAGTCCTGGAAGCTCTCATTAGGCCACAGGGTTGTTTTGTCCCCACACAGGGAGATTTTGTACACAGCCAAGACCATATGGGTGACACCTAGAATATTGTTCCCACAAGTGTAGGTGGGGAGTGTGGAGGACATTCTGACAGCTATTAAACTCAGAATGTCAAATATGGTAGGGATATTCAATATAAATACTTTTTTTTTCAAAGCAATTAAGTGTGACTTTAAAATAAGTTTAAAAAAGAAATCTTTAGAACATTCTACAAGAGGTCATCAAAATATTCATGGAAAGTGTTTATTTTGAAAAAAATTATGCATGGATTTCAAAAAATTTTAAACCAAAATAAACTTATTATTTAATTCCATGTTCCATGAACTTTTAAAATTTCCTTTATATATTCCACTCCTGTGTCTAAGTGAGATAATTTTGGGGGTATATGGGTCTTCTGGGTGAATGATCACAGCCCTTTCATCCTGTATATTTTCATAAGAAAGTATCTTAGAAAGTAGTGTTAATGGGAGTTTAGGATTCTCTTGAGTGTTCTCTAATAAAACCTGTGGGCTCTCTCTCTCTCTCTCTCTCTCTCTCTCTTTTTTGTCTTACAATAATACATTGCAACACTCTAAAGAATCTTATGTAGAGAGTGCTGTATTAATTTTGACCATTGCACTTCCATATAAAGAAACAGAAAACTCTTGTTGCTGCCAAAGCTTATATATCTGAAAAGAAATAGCACCGGTTATTTTATAAATATTATACCAATTACTAATCCTGAGTTTCATAGTTTTATTTATTTATCTCCATAATCAAAAATAGTTTCCATACATGGCCAGTTTATACTATTTTAGAAAAAGGACTCTGAAACCAAGGTTTGATTTAAACATATGTTTAATTTGTTATGGAGACTCTGACAGATGGAAGTTCCTTCATTTGTAAAATGGGGCAACAATAACATCTCACCCTTATGGCTATTGTGAGGATTAAACATATGAAACTGCATTTTATAAATGGTGTGGCATTACACACACACTAATTGTAATAATATTTATACAACGGAAATAAATGCACAATTGCACACATTTTATGGTTCGAATAACCAACACTGCAGGCATTTACACATTCATATATTAATCACAATTATGAAATCCACTTGTGATACAAGGTCAGGGGCTCATAGAAACATGGACATTACACATTAGACAATAAAAAATAGGGAAACCAAGTAAATGTATTCATTTTATCTTTTATGTTTGCCAGGGAAAAGTGAATAATCAAGAGCTTCAGTCTTTCACTTAACAGATGCGAATACAATCACAGTGCCAGCACAGGAGTCATGATTTCCTTTCATTTAGCTATTAAGTGTGAATTTGTCTTCTTGGAACTTAAAATGATGTTTTTGCAGATTATGTTGGGCAAATTGGTGACATTTAAAATAGAGTGGTACTAAATAATGAATATTTCTCTATAGTAGAATAACAAATGGCAGGTTTTAGTGCCATAAAAATGTAATAGCTTTTAACAATCACTGCCCTCACTAACCTGACCGGAGTGATAATGATGAAACAATGCTGGCCAGAGTGAATAGAGCACAGTATATTTTGTATTATCTTCACCAATGACAGTTGCAGGATATGGGTTTGGGGATGATAAAATCCAGGGTGTGTGGCACAGAGAGTAGAAAAACAGAATGGTTTAGAAAGACTTTTCATTCTTTCTCATGCAGCTTGTGGGTGGAGGTTAAGGGGAAATATAGGTTAAAATGTCAGTACAAAGTAATGGTAGAGGCAGAATAAACAAAGGTAAATACCTGCTTGGAATAACAATGTCATTTTTATATTTCTTCTCCCCACCCTCGCTCCAAGATGAGACACCAACAAACAATTCGCAGCTTGGTAAGATAATTAATATGTATGTATGTATATATATATATATATATATATATATAAAAGTGCTTTACTATCAAATTTTTTTGATGATCAGTTAGGAAACTGTAATCAACTAAGTGTAATGACCTGTACTTTTAAAAATTTGTTATGTTCTAAATATGTTCAGTGATGATTTTTTAATTCATATGTGATTTCTTTGCCAATTTTTATAGAATTTTTATAGTTTTGGGGGTTTTGTTTGTTTTGGGCTGCCTGTGGGATATTAGACCTCTAAACCAAGCACTCCTTTGGGTATTAGGTTCAATTACAGTCCAATGGATTACAGCATAATCTAGTGTCAAGCTGCTACTCTATGAAATGTTGGTGACAGATATTTTGCTGATAAAACCGGAATAAGATGGGCTAAATGGGATATGGAGCCTTTACAACTGTGTTTCATTACTTGTAGGTTCTCTGAGTATGCCTCCTTTCCAGTTGAACACCGTCACCAGCGCACTGATATCAGGATTGGTCATTCTGGGCATCATGAGCTTTTCCCTTCTCCTGTGCTCACTCGCCCTTCTGCACAGGAAGGGATCCACCAGTCTGGTGTTAAATGGCGTAAGAAATCCAGTCTTTGATTAATAGCAGCAGGTACCTGCTTTGGGGGAGAAGGCTTCACTGACAATACTATATGTGAATACAGTCAGTGTTCCATCTGAATTGAATTTCAGCCAGAATTTGGTATTTGTAGGATTGATAGATTTTATAGTATAGCTCATCAGCATGATTCTAGTTAAATAATTTTGATACTATTGCTGTTGTTACCTAGGTATGCAGCCAGGTCTATTGTGATGGTATGAATTGGTATTGATAATAACAAAAAATTCTAGACCTAGCTTTATGGGATCACTTATATTTCATTTTATTTAAATTTATTTTGAATATTGCTTCTGGTGATAAAAGGTAGACATGGAAAAAATGGAGTCTGTTGTATTTTTCCCCATAAGCATTAAAGTCCAGTACAATGGCATTAGATTCACATATGTGGTCCTTAAATAAATTTTTTATTCTAAATAATTTTAGTTACTGGCCAATTTACACACCTGAGGTTTAACTACTCATTCTATGGCCTCTTGTATTTTTGGCTGTTTTCAATGTCTGAGGACATACATTTTAAAAGAAACTCCTGGAAAATGTGTCTTAAAATAGGACATCCATTGGTGTACCAAATAGTGTCTAACTCCCAAAGAATATTCAGTGGCCCTAGATCATTTTTCAGTTGGATCAGAATGCCTGTGATCAGTTTTCTCCTTCTGGTTCATGTGAGAACACATGTTAACTCTCCTTCCAGGTAGACGGTTCACCTGCTTTCACAGCTGTGTTTCCAGCAGTGAAGCAACTGTGCAAAGATTATTCTTAATTCAAGAATCATTATGTGGGAAAACAAACTATAGTTGTGGAAGAGAATATTGTCACTACCACATAAGTTTAGTGTTCCTACAAAGGCTTTTACAAGTTAGATTCCTTTTCTTCCCTTAAACAAAGAGGAAATTAGTGTAGTTAATAAGAAATTTGTTGGACTCTCCATAAAAAGTGTCCCTTTATCTCCAATATTTCATGATAGTCACAACAGTCTGGAAAGACCTTTTTTAAAATTATTATTATTTAAAGCCTTCTTTTTAACATATATTCTTGTAGGTGTCATAATGACCATGGAATAAATACTATTTTTCTCTAATAGTAAAGTGCAAGAAGCATTGACTATCTTATTAGTTTCGCCAAACATTTTACAAGCTAAGTTCTAAGCAGCCCATCTTCTTACTAAACAAAACAAAACAAAACCCTCATCTTTATTGAAGAATCCACACAATTGAACAAATACTTCAATGACAAAAAACCCAAGCACATGAAGCTACTAGAAGTGGCATGTTGAAAGTAAAAAAAGTGCTGTAATAACTAATTTCTAATAAACATTTGGAACTTATTATTCTGTATGTATGTTGCTGGATGACATGTAGATAATTATGTAATTTTAGATTTGTTTCAAATAAAATGCCTACACTATGCGTTAATTAAATTAACAATCAAGTCAAAAGATACTTTCTCCAGTTTGCCAGACTATTTCAGGAGTGTTTGTATTATGATGATCAACTATATAATTGCATCAATTTTCTATTTCAGGGCATAAATACAAAGTCAAATGGGATCTGTAAAATCTCTGGATAACTTTTTGATGCATAAAAAAAATTTAAATCCCTTAAAAAGCCAATTTCTTCTTTTCAGTGTAAATATCAAAATAACTTTGAAAAGACCATTTTGAACTTTATCTATGTTAATATGATTAACTGACCATGTTACTAATGTGACCCTGTATGCCCATAGATAGTACTGAAATATTCTGATTGATGTACTTCAGATACCTTAACTGAATTGCCATTGATCCAAGGATTAAGTTCTGTGAATAGGACATTATACCATTGAAGCTGGTCTATCAATTTGATTTTATGCTTTTGCAATGGCTACTGTTTCAGTTGTTGACCTTTTAAATTCTATACTCCATTTTATGCATCTGATTAATGGACATACATCATTTGGAAGTAACTTAAATCTCATTTTTTTTTTTTTAATTTTTTTTTTTTTTTTTTTTTTTTTGACAGGCAGAGTGGACAGTGAGAGACAGAGACAGAGAGAAAGGTCTTCCTTTTGCCGTTGGTTCACCCTCCAATGGCCGCCGCGGTAGCGCGCTGCGGCCGGCGCACCGCGCTGATCCGATGGCAGGAGCCAGGTGTTTATCCTGGTCTCCCATGGGGTGCAGGGCCCAAGGGCTTGGGCCATCCTCCACTGCACTCCCTGGCCACAGCAGAGAGCTGGCCTGGAAGAGGGGCAACCGGGACAGGATCGGTGCCCCGACCGGGACTAGAACCCGGTGTGCCGGCGCCGCTAGGCGGAGGATTAGCCTATTGAGCCGCGGCGCCGGCTAAATCTCATTTTTTTTGCTACCCTTTCATCATAAGTGAGAAAATCAGATCTACAATGAGATAAACCTAGTTTGTTTCATATGACTTTGTTTTTAAAAATCTGTAGTTATATGTAATATTTAGGTATAGTAGATTTCTCTGGTTATTATAGTATGAAAACCTTACAAAATATGTGCAAATATTCCTTCAGTTTTCATACCTCAAACTGTTTTTTGCACTTCAGGGGTAAGGTCTGATAACATGTAAAAGATGATTGTTTAATAAAATAAATATAAATGAATATATTTAAACTGTTGACTTTTTTTAAAAGAAATATGTTTCTCCTTCTTTCAAAATCTCATTGCTATTTTTGGGGCCAGGGCCGTGGCTCACTTGGTTAATCCTCTGCCTGCGGCGCTGGCATCCCATATGGGCGCCGGGTTCTAATCCCGGTTGCTCCTCTTCCAGTCTAGCTTTCTGCTGTGGCCTGGGAAGGCAGTGGAGGATGGTCCAGGTGCTTGGTCCCCTGCACCTGCCTGGGAGACCAGGAAGAAGCACCTGGCTCCTGGCTTCGGATCAGCGCAGTGCCAGCCCTTGCGACCATTTGGGGAGTGAACCAACAGAAAAAAAGACCTTCCTCTCCGTCTCTCTCTCACTGTCTATAACTCTACATGTCAAATAAATTAAAAAAAAACTCATTGCTACTTTCACAAATACTAAGAAAGATTTAGTCTAAAAGAAACTGCCCGATGAAACTTCAAAAGTCAGAGGCCTCTCGAAGTAAGTGGAGTCTGTCCTCTGGGTTCTGAGCCCTAGGTTGGGAGACGTATCCTTGGAACCAGCTGCTGGAGAGAAGTACACTTCCCTTTGAGCTGGGGCTCTGACTGAAATGACTGAAATGGAGCCTACAATCTTTTGCCTTGCCTTGCCTTGCCTTGCCTTCCATTCCCTCCATTCCTTTCCCTCCTCTCCCCTCCCCTTTCCTTCCCTTCTCTTTTAGATTTATTTTATTTATTTGAAAGTCAGAGTTAGAGAGAGAGGTAGAGACAGAACAGAGAGGGCTTCCACTGGTTCATTCCCCAAATGGCTGCAATGGCCCGAGCTGCGCCAATCTGAAGCCAAGAGCCAGGAGCTTCTTCTGGGTCTCCCACATGGATGCAGGGGCTCAGCAACGTTGGCCATCCTCTGCTGCTTTCCCAGGCACATTAGCAGCAACCTGGATCAGAAGTGGAGGAGCAGCTGGGACTCTAATCAGTCCCCATATGGAATGCCAGCGCTGCAGGCCGGGGCTTTAACCCACTCTGCCACAGTGCCGACCCTGAGCCTGTAATCTTTAACATTTGAGTGATCACAGTTAAAACAGCAAAGACAAGGAGTTCAGTTTCTGCCCAAAGTCTCCCATTAGAGTTCCTGTATGGTCTGGCTGTGGTCCTTTGTCTTGGGGGTGAGTGGGTAGGGAAGCAACACTGATTTAAGAAGAAGCCATTTTCCTGATGAAGGATGTGTCCAGTTTTTCAGAAGTGGGCCCTACTCTGAGCCCTCAGGTGTCATCAATTAGCTTTCGAAGCATCACAGGACATGAGGGTTGATGGCAGTTGTGGAAAGTACAAGGCCACCCTTTCATGCCTCATAGGCAGTAAACTTCCAGAAGTAAGAATAGAGCAGGAGAAATTTATGGGAGCAGCTTGTTTGTGAGCATATATGAGACATAGTTTGAGGAATTCCCAGAGCACATGGCAGGAAAGAATTGCAACAGGATAGCGGGCCTGCACAAATTTACTTTCATTCCATATTTATAAGAAAAGGAGCAAGCTGATCATAGCTCAGTGGCTTTGGGGAATGAGGTTCTTCAATTATTTACAAAGGAAACAATCCAAATTTATAATTTGAATCTTTTTTAAAAAAGTACTGGAATAGTAAACAAAACAAATACAAGGATGACCTGGTCTATTATTTAGGATTCTCCTGGGAAAAAGAACCAATAAGATGAAATAAAGAACTGGCCCATGTATTCGGAGGCTGAGCAAGTCCCCCAAGATCTGCTATTGACAAGCTGGAGACACAGAAGACCTGATAGTGTAGTTGCTGTCCAAAAGCTGGCAGGTTCAAGACCCAGGAAGAGTTGATATTTCAGTTCAAGTCCAAAGGCAGGAAAAAAAACCATGAAGAAGCTTGGAAGTCACTTATCAGGAAGAGTTCCTTCTACTCAGAGTAAGATCAGACTTTTGGTTTGATTCTGGATTTCAATGGACCAGATGCATCCCACTGCTGAAAAACAAAACTCCCTAATCAGCCCAGTGACAATAGGTAATGAGTAAATAAAAGTATTAACAAAATTTGACAGTACAATTAAAGAGGTTGTGAAATGTTTAATGTCTAGAGGTAAGGGTTCATGAAGGAGAGGATTTTATTTTATGTTAGCTGAAGCAGCTGGGTCAAATGGAGGAAAGACAGGGCCATGAGTAGGTGGGCAGTGATGAACTCTAATCAAGCCAATTATGCCCCATCATCAGGAGAAACAGAACACAAGGGAGCCTGACCTGACAATATTCATTGGGCCCACTGTACAGAGTTGACTGGGGGGTGCTGGTCACCAGAGAGAGGACCAATGACCTCAGGAGTGGCAACAGGCTAGAAGAAGTGAAGAACGTACAACAGAGTAGCAGAGCTAATAGGGGGCAAAAGCAACAGGGATACTGGATACTGAGAGGAGAGACCACTTCTTAGAGGGAAC
The DNA here is from genome assembly GCF_033115175.1 of Lepus europaeus. Classification (NCBI taxonomy): domain Eukaryota; kingdom Metazoa; phylum Chordata; class Mammalia; order Lagomorpha; family Leporidae; genus Lepus; species Lepus europaeus. Next base: position 57,260,883 of record NC_084828.1, read on the forward strand.
CAGTTCATTGGCAGGAGACAGAACTAAAATCATGGCAGCTGTTACGTGCTTTCCTCATGACAGCAGCCTGTCTCGTTCAGAGGCTCAAGGTAAGAGGAGACATGATTCAAGAGTTTTATTTTCATGTTTGTGAGAACTTCTTGCTTGACAGCTTATTTGCAAATGACATCAGTCTCTTCCAATTTGAATAACGCAGGAGAACTAAAATAGTGTTGATTACCGCTACTTTTTGCTGAGACTGCAAGGAAAGATTGGATTTGGGGGAGGGTGTTCTGTTTATATGTGCTAGACACTATAGTTAGAAATCTCTGCTCCGTGATATTCGTTTATCAAATACTTTGTATTATTGGCAATGTGACATCGAGAACTCAGATTACTATTTGTGTAGGTCAAATTTCCAATTCCCTTTTGCCTCAAGTATCTGGAGTATCTTTTTAACTTAAATTGCAACATAATTATCTCAACTTTCCCTTTCATTGCTGTGTAGAAAAGAGCAGTACTATCATTACATCGAGCTTCAGTCAAAGGCAATGTGGCCCAAATGTAGTTAGTTTTCATCAGGAGCATAGTTGTGTTAGCATTGCCCAGAGCGGAATCCATTACTGAATAATCCTGCTGGTTTGACTAATCAACTAACACTGGAAGATCCTGGGAGAGTTGTGGTTCTACAATTTCATGCAACTCTGGCTCAAAGTTATACAAGTCCTGAAGCTATTTTTCTGCTTGTATGTAGCTTTGCAGCTTTTCTCTTTTTAACAGTAGTGAACAACTGGCTAAAATGAAAAAACAAACAAACAAACAAACAAACAAAAAAAAACTACCTAAAGGAAATAGGGTTGTTTTTAGTGATTATTTGGTACTTGAGAATTAAAACTAATTTGTGATTTAAAAATTATTATTTTTCTAACATGTGTTATGGTTAATAAAGTGAGATGTCAGAGAATGATATAGGGATGCCTATAGTGAAGGAACTTGAACTCAATAATCCTTCTTGCATTTTATGAACAAAAATCATGGATGCTTCAGTGGAAACCCATCTCACTCTTTAAGTGGAATAAAAGTGATTCACTACTCCTTATTAAAAGAGTCATCAAAATTTTAATATGTTTTCTCGCATGTCAGATAATGTATAACATTTCTTTTATTTCACATAGCTTTGTGCCTTTAGAACTTGATGAGAAACTCTTTAAAGATATCATTATGAACATCATGAGTAAATCGATAGGACTGTGTGGTTATTTAATTAGCAAATTGTTACAGGGATATTTTAGGCTAAAGTAGTATGCACAGATTTGGCCTTGCATTCAGGGTTGTATGTGTGAAGACATTTGCCTGAGCGCCGTCTCAAGTGCTGTACAAATCCACATGCTCACTCCTCTAGCATGGTATTTTCACTGACTCGCAGCAATTCTCCTCAATCTTGTCTTCATTTTATGTGTAAAATATTCAAAATGGCCAGCAGTTTCTATAAGTTTTTTGTGTATACACATAATTGGAGTATATTGGAGAAAAAGTAGAACCGAGCTGGGGTTTTACAATAGAAAAAGAGAGGCTAAGGACATTTAAAAAGACCAAGAGAAGTTAGAGGTATCCAGATTTCTTTTCTTGTTTTAATTACCGAATATTTTAAACATGGAGGAAAGTGCAGAGAGCAATGTAACAAGCACAGAATTTCTAGCACCCTGCATTAACAAACGTGCATATTTTGTTTTCATTGCATCAGACACAGAACAAAAACTTGGTTATAAATTAGAGTCCATTTTGTTCACCTCTAATCTAATTCCTTTACTTTGTCTCCAGAAGCAATCATTATCATAAAACTGATGTGTTTTCTTCCCATATATGTTTTTGTATTTATTGCATTTGGGTATTCCAAACAAAGGGCTTTAATGTTATAATAATGTATATTTCGTATCATACTGTTTGTTTTCTATTGCAACCTAATTTTTAAAATCAACAGCATGTTACTGAAATATCTTCCTGGTATATTTCAGTTCCATGGCTCCTTTAAATTCAACTATTTGCTAATTACTTCCTCAGTGACCTCTGGCTTTATTATTATGGTATAACAGTAACTTCTTCAAAATTACCTTGGCTATTCTTGGGAATATAACTTTTACCCATGGTTTTTCAAATCTGACATTATGAGAAAAATGTTAAAATTTTGATTCATATGTCACTGAAGTTCTAGATTGCCATCAGGATTTTTTAGAAGGAGAAAATTACTATGGTTTGGATACTGAGAGATTTTTCCAATGTCAATCATGTTTTCCCGTATTACCTTTCATGTAGTCTCATCCATAATTATAAAATTGATAATATCTTACACAACTTTTGTTAGATTTTGCTCCCAGATATAATGTGTGTTAATGGCTGTAGTAAATAATACTTTTTTAAAAAACTTGACTTTCTAATTATCTTTTCTGCTGATACACATGTTGTTAGTGATTTTTGTTTTTATATTTTATTTACTCCAGTAGCTTGAGCGTTAAGTTTGGGAAATGACCTCTTTGACTGGGGCTCCTTTATGGGACCAGAGTCTCAGGTATTCAACAGATATGGCAAGGCCCTAGGCCAAACTCTTTCATTCAGGGAACTCTTCACTTTCTTTTGTGAAAATCCCTGCTAATTTTTTATTTAATTACATTTCATTATCTTTACTTCTGATCTAAGTTTTTTAAAAAGGACTTTTGTAGTGGTACTAAATAATATCAGTCATTTAGTGAAGTGTTTGATATCATGAGGAACTTCCAGAAATGTTATCAGTCTAAAGCTAGCTCTGAAAATCAAACTCATGTGGCAGAAGTAAGTGAAAAACAGTGATCAAAGGATATTTATTCCCTTTTGCCATCTCTAACATACGCAATAAACATGATGGTGTTTGGCATGTTTGGGGTATATTTGTGTAAATCTTCCAGGCTGAGAATTTCAGACATCCACATTTGAGGTGGATCCTAGGAGTCAAAGAAAATTAGGCACATGCTGCAAATATGTTGCCTCCCAGCACTGGCCCAAGGTCAGATGTTAACTTGCAGCATGTGCATGAGGGGAGCCCAAAGGAAGAAGCTTCCACATTTAGGTTTCAGATAAATTACTTAGGGTGCTGAGATATCCCATCTGTCCCTTCCAAAGAGGAAAGCAGTGCTGTAATAGAGGGAAGGTATATTCAAGGTGAAGGGCATTTGATGAGGAAACAATAGCAGGATTGTGAAACAGACAGAGCCATTAGATGTCCCATGGTGTGTTGTTGAGTGTTTGACAGAGAGCACGTAATGTTTTCTTTGAGACCTGCATGATGGTGACTCCTGTCCTGATTTTAATAGGTTCAGGCTATAGGGCATGGGAGAAAACTTGCTGGCGGATTGTCTTTATACATTTATATCTAAAGTAGTCATTTAAAACCACCCAATTTTTTTACAGCTTGAAAGATAAATTTTACAAGGTGTTAAAATTTATATTGCTTTACCCCTAGATTATCAAAGAACATTTACATTATGTCCTGACCTCCTTAAGAGATAAAGGAACTATAAATACAATAAATGCCTCTCAAAAGCCTTATCCAAGGGATTAACAACAATATCACTTCTTCCAGAGCCTGAGAGTATAGTTTAGTATAGTTAAAATCTAGGCACTAATGTATTAGAGAATGATATACTTTAACAATTAAAAAATCTGTTATACTCTTAGTAGAAGCATGAAATTTTTGGCTTATATTATGTCTTTTATTGTAATGACAGAAGCCAAAACATTCATAAAGTTCAAGCTGGGGCTCAAAATCTTTGCAATTCTTCTCCAAAAATATGAAATATTAATTTAATCACTTAGTTTTTTCTATTACATATGTGATTTTTAAATCTACATGTAATATCAATAAAACATGAGAATATAGGAATATTGAGTATTTGTAGATGTTTTTATATCTACTAAATTTGGAATGTCCTCATAAAATAATTGCTACTTTCCTAATTTTTCTTAGAAAAATTTGAGTCATATTTGAAGTGTATTAAGCCTTCCAAGTTTGATTAATCAGTTAATTCATGCTTTGTTGTCATCATTCTTTTAATGCCTTAAGTGTTTCCCTTGACCAAATTCTCATTAAAAACTTGGAAATGACTGAGATGAAGAGAATGAGGAACTCCAGATTTGATAGAACAGATCCAAGTTCCCTATTTATCTGAGCATGTTAGTGTGCACGGATGATGAATACTGAAGAGCTGAACACTGACTGTCAGAGAAATCTGTCAGCATTGGTATGGTTCCATGGCTATTGCATCTCAATAGTCAGTAGATCAAACTACCAAAACCTTGATTTTTCTGCCTAAGAAAATTGTAATGATTATAGATAGCATTAATGTGTGTTTGAATACCTTGCAAGTTTTATTTCATTAAAATTTAATCATTGTATTGCTTAGAATAATATTTATTTGCAAGTAATAGACACAACATTCCAGTAGCTTAAATGAGATCTAGGTTCTAGGTTTCATGTAATTGTCCCAGGCTGGTCCAACAGCTCTGCTCCATGAACCCCTCAGTAGACTCTTTTAGTGGCTCATTACTGCGTCATCACCAGGCTGTAGCCCTATGATCCGAAATAGAGAAAGGTGAAAAAAAAACAGGTGTACACCATTAACTATTTTTTGTGTGTGACAGGCAAAGTGGACAGTGAGAGAGAGAGACAGAGAGAAAGATCTTCCTTTTGCTGTTGGTTCACCCTCCAATGGCCGCTGCGGCCGGCGCACTGCGGCTGGCACACCGCGCTGATTCGAAGGCAGGAGCCAGGTGCTTCTCCTGGTCTCCCATGGGGTGCAGGGCCCAAGCACTTGGGCCATCCTCCACTGCAATCCCTGGCCACATCAGAGAGCTGGCCTGGAAGAGGGGCAACCGGGACAGAATCCGGCGCCCCGACCGGGACTAGAACCCGGTGTGCCGGCGCCGCAAGGCAGAGGATTAGCCTAGTGAGCGCTGGCCACCATTAACTATTTAAGGAAGGATCCTAGAAGCTACCACAGGGCATTTTCACAACACATATAGTTACAACTTCGTTAGAATTTACTCCTAGTCACCCTAGGAGCAAGGGTGTCTGGAAAATGTAGCCTCTATTACGGGTATCCATGTGTCCAGCCATCACCAGAGGATCTGACTTATGTTATTTATGTTGCTCAAATAGCATCATCATTTACTCACAGCTTTAAAATATTAATATTATATTACTTAAGTATTAGATACCATGTACATATTCCCAATATAGAATTCTTAGCTTTATTATGATAATTTCCTGTGATATAATACTATATAGACACTGAACATGAATTATAAAAAAATGAGAAGATGGTTATGCTATAATATGAATAAATAAACAAGATATAGAAATATATATATATGTATATATATAAAATTGCCCACACAGAAAAAAGGAAGGAAATTGACAGAAATGCTAACTGTGGATGGTGTGGAAAGTAATTGACTTTAATACTAGTCTTCTTATGCTGTCCTCTAGAATATTCTCTGTTTTTGAGAAAATACTCAGGTAATTTAAACCAGGAAGCATTTTAGTCATCTGATAATTACTTTACTGAGTGAAGTGTTTTGTTAATTATTGAGATAATTGTATTATCAACTTCATGTATTTTCATCTATTGAAAAACAATTCTTTGTACTTAATCTAATAAGAAAACACATTTACCAACTTTTTCTGCAAGATAGTGAAAATTCAATGGCTTTGTATATTCCTAAGCAATTCTCACATTTCACTCCACATGCAAATGATCTGCAGTGTACTTCATATTGCACAATGGTGGCTCACTAGGCAGATTCTGGGAACTCTGGTTCTTACTGACAGCAATGCATGAACTATCTGACTCATTGTTTTCCATTTGCACATTTGTGTTTCCCACAGCACTAGCATTCGTTATGGTCACACAACCAGGCTCATGCAGAAAACGAGTTTGTGCTGTGGAAAATGGTTGAAAAACATCATCTTCATTGTATCAACACTGAAAATTATGCTTGTCCATGCTCTTTGGAGTTGATGTCTGGAATACTTGAAAACAACATCTAGTCATTTCCCATTTGCCCCGAGTGAAAAAATATATATGCCTCTGTTATTTTTAAGACTTTATTTTACAAATAATCTGTTTTATCCTTGCCCTGTAGAGCTAAGGAAAGCTGCGTGCAATCAATGCTGTTTGTAGATAAAGGCAATTTCCAGAATAATCATACCACTGCCTACCAATTCTTGAGAGAAATGGCACGTGAAAAAGATGGAAACTCCAGATTTCCTCTGTCAGTTGAACATGACCCATTTTTTGAAATAAGCTAATAACTATTTTCTAGGGATTTTCACCTCATTCCATTTTGAAACAATGATAACAGCTGTGTGGACTCTCCACATTGCCTCTATTCCTTACCAAGTTATCTCTTGGATTGGGCGATGAGAACTCCAGTGTAATGTAGCTATAAAGTAACTCCACTGTAATGTAACTGTCACTCCTGCGAGTCTGTAAAGCAGGCAGCTACAGCTTTCCTCCACTAACTCTTTCCATATCAGGCTCTCTCCTCAAAAGGCAACTACTGAAAGTAACTTTACACAAACCCAAGAGGTTTGAAATAATACTTAGAAGACTGCATGTTTTTCCAAATTGCCAAGCATACTGTTCAAAAGGGATCGTATTTTACATCAGTTTAAAAATCATAACTTTTTTTTTCAGATGAGACTAAGACAACAGAGCCAATTACAGCATGTCGATGGACTTGTCTTTTTCTCTTTAGGCAAAATTGTTTCTCCAAATATCTAAATACTGTGCTAACTTCATTTGGAAGGAAGTGAAGAAAAATATGCTGTTTTAAATGTAGGTCAGAGGTTAGATATTGGGACTAAGTTTTAAACATCACACTAAGATATGTTCATCCCACTCTTACATTTAAATAATGTTCACATTAAATAATTATTCCAAAGGAACTGTCAAAATGAAACCGTCAGTCACAGCTTTCCTTAACTGAGTTTTGACAACTATAAAAATCTAAGACTTGCAGTGAAATTATGAGAATTTTTTAAAAAAATCATTTGTAAAACATGAGCAAAACCTTATTCTAGCTTATTTTTGGCAGAATAGTGAACAAGTTGTACAATATTGAGTGAATGAGCTTTCTAGATTACATTGATTTTGCAGGACTAGCCAAAGAAATATAAAGTGTATAGAATCTATGCATAAACTGCAAATTATAGATTTATTGGTCTTAGTTTTTACCTTAGTTGTCATAGATATGTGTGCTAAGTTTAGGAAAAATTTGGAACTCAAATTGGAATTTATAACCTCTACAAATAAGTACTTAGATTTTCCTGGGGACCTTTAAACTCTACATCCAGAGTTGAGCACTTGCTTAAAAAGTTCATTTTTGATAGTGGATAGAAAATGGAAACCCTTTGTCTGTCATACAGAGAAATGAATTGGAAACTTGCAACAACCATAATCCTCAAAGTATGGTCCTCTGACCATCAGTGTTATATGGGAACTTGTTAGCAATGCAATCTCTCAGAACCAAGTCCAGATCTACTCACTCAAAAACTCTGGGAGGTAGAACTGTCTTTTTTTTTTTTTTTCTGTATAACAAGATCTGGATTGATTCTGCTGCACAATAACATTTATAAACCCATGTTCTAGAATAAGATTGATGCCAATTTCAGAAAGCTAATAGATCATCATAGAGATGTGACATCGTTTGATCATTTATATGTCTGCAAACATAGAGGACATAGATTATATAGAAGACATACTCTATCCAAATGTTCAGAAGTGGAAATGCACTTCTGTTAAAGACTCAATATGTTCTCATTTGTGCAGTACTGTTCTTTTTTTAAGGTTTACATATTTATTTTGAAAGTCAGAGTTACAGAGAGAGAGAGAGAGAGAGAGGAGAAACTTTCATCCACTGGTTTACTCCCTGGATGTCCACAATAGCCTGTGCTGCATCAGGCCAAAGCCAGGAGCTTTCTCTTGGTCTCCCATGTGGATGGCAGGGACAGAAACATATGGGCTGTCTTCTGCTGCTCTTTCCAGGCCATTTGCAGAGAGCTGGATCAAAAGTGGAACAGCTGAAACTCGAACCAGCACTCCCATGGGATGCAGACGTCACAGGTGGAAACTTTATCTGCTAGACCGCAATACTGGCCCCTTGAGCAGTGTTCTTTTTTTTTTTTAATTTTTGACAGGCAGAGTGGACAGTGAGAGAATGAGACAGAGAGAAAGGTCTTCCTTTGCCGTTGGTTCACCCTCCAATGGCCGCCGCGGCCGGTGCGCTGCGGCCAGCGCACCATGCTGATCCGATGGCAGGAGCCAGGTGCTTCTCCTGGTCTCCCATGGGGTGCAGGGCCCAAGCACTTGGGCCATCCTCCACTGCAATCCCTGGCCACAGCAGAGAGCTGGCCTGGAAGAGGGGCAACCGGGACAGAATCCGGTGCCCCGACCAGGACTAGAACCTGGTGTGCCGGCGCCGCTAGGCGGAGGATTAGCCTAGTGAACTGCGGTGCTGGCCTGAGCAGTGTTCTAATATGATTATACTTGTCTGTCATTTTTTGATCACTAGGGCTAATCAGCTGAGCTGGGTGAGGCATTGTGTATTTTCTCCCTCATTGCTCGTTTTTCCCCCCTGAAATCAGATATAAAAGTTCAGTCTAGCGAGGTGAGCTCTCCAGACTGAGAAAGGCTTCTTTGATCAAAGGTACACATACCTGAATTTTTGACAGTTCTGTGCCAGGTTTGTTATGGACAAAGAATGTTTCTGGATTTAGATTGTGTCAATTTTGTCTTTGGCAACATTGTATATAACAGAGAAAGGCAATTGCTTTGGAATTGGACCTTAAAGGAATCACAGGTTTGCCATTTGTTAGCTGCATGACCTTAGGGGATGTCATTTAGCTTCTTTGAACTTCAGTTTCTTTATTGATGAAATGAGATTCTCATATAAAGGTTAACTTGAGGACTAGGGATAATTTATGTAAGGCAGCTGGCCAAAAATCGGGCACATAGTAGATATTAGATCGTCCACCTTGCCTGATTTCTTCTTAGTATTATATCTGTTGTTTACCATTATTGTGGGGGGTCTGGCTTAACTTTTTTCTATATGGAGTTTAAGAGCTCAGGATGTGATGTTAGCCTACCTCAGTGTGAATACTAGCTCTGAGACATATCATTTGGTTTCTTATGTGCACAGTGATGCTTATCATATGACTAATGTAGTTAGCATGCAACTACTACTATCCTCATTCCTCATCACTGATGTGACTTCACATGTTTTTCTTACTCTCCTTCAGTGGGAAAAATCGTGTGTTCATTATTCAGTTAATCAAATGTTTTTGAAGTTCTGCAATGTGAGAGGACCTGAGAATAAACAGATTCCTTGAAGCAGAGATGTATACTTATTACTATTTCTCAAAGTTATTTTCCTGATCTGTAAAGTGGAAATAATTAACTCAGTATTTGTGTTAGAATGTCATAAATAAAATGGTTGCAATGAACATGTTTTCAAAAAGTGAAATGAAAAGCTTCAGACACAGATACTTGAATCATCAATACATCCCCAGATCACATTTTATGAAAACAGAAGACAATTGGTGTTCTTTTCAAAACACAAGCCCAAACTCCATGTTTTTATTTTCTTTGACACCTTACTGTTGTTGTTAAGAGATGAGGGAAAAGAGGAACTTAATTGAAAAATAACAAAGTAAATAGGTAGAAGGACAAATTTATGAGCTATTGCTCTTCTTCAAGAGCTTGAAGTAAAGCTTTAGAGCTATATATATAAATATACATATATATATGTATATATATATATATATATATATACATACACACACACACACACACACACACAGTGGGCCTTCAAAACTTTCCTGAGAAATGTGTTTTATGAAAAAAAAACTATGCATGGATTCCAAAACTTTTTTGCATTAAACCAAATCCATACTAACTTACTAAAAACATGCATGTCTGAACAGGATGTAATTGAAAGCACTGAGATGGATAAAATATCAGTTAGAAAAGAGCTCTTATCACGGCAACATGAATTCTGATAAAAATGAAGCAAGGATAAATGTCAAATTTATGGTGAATCTTTGGTGGGAAAATGGTGAAATCATTGATGCAATATGAAAAGTTGATAGGGAAAGTTCCCCCAAAGAAATCATCAGTTAATAAATGAATAACTCGTTGTCACAAGGAATGACATGAGGTTGAAGACAAAGTCTATAGGGTGGACCTTCCATATCAATTTGAAAACCTTGAAGTCTAATCCTTGTCCTGACTGAAGAGGACCAATAATTAACAGCACCAATATCCAATACTAGAAACATTTCAAATGGTTCAGCATATACAATTCTGACTGAAAAGTTAAAGTTGAGCAAACTTTCTGCTCAATGGGTACCCAAAATATTGTACCCATATCAGCAGGCAAGAACATAGCCTTCAAGGAAAATTCTAAATAAATGAGATCAAAATCCTGAAACTTTTCATGGAAGAATTATAACAGGAGATATTACATGGCTTTCTCAGTACAATCCTGAAGACAAAGCATAATCAAAACAATGGCTACCAAGAAGTGAAAGTGGTCCAGTCAAAGCAAAAATGGGCTAGTTCAGAGAAAGCTTATGGCAACAGTCTTTTGGAATGCTTCACATATTTTGTTTGTTAACTTTCTGGAGAGCCAAAGAATGATGACATTGACTTGTTATGAGAATGTTTTGAGAAAACTTTAGCAGAAAACTGCCTCGGAAATCTTCATCAGAGTCTTTCACCAACACGACAATGATCCCACTTATTCTTCTTGTCCAACAAAGAAATTTGTGAGAGCTTTAATGGGCAATCATTAGATACCAACTTTCCTGTCCCAGTTTAGCTAGTTTGTCTTCTTTTATGTTTGTAATCTTCAATATTCTATAACGGGCAGTCATTTTTCTTTAGTTGCTGATGTAAGAAAGACTACACTGAAGAGAAATGAGTAAGAGAAAGACTAAATGGCTGATATCATTCCATCCAAACGCGTCTTGAACTCCTGGAGCTTATGTTGAGAAATTAAGTTTCCATTTTTAGTGTTTTCTTTTGATTTTCCCACACATGGTTTGGAGTCCATTTGCTATATATTACTGAGATTTTTTTTACCTGAAAGGATATTTGTTTAGCATCAAGATTGTGCTGTACATTGTGATTTAATGCTATAACTAGTACTCCAACAGTATTTTTCACTTGGTGTTGCTATGTGAGGGCAAACTGTTGAAATCTTTACTTAATATATACTAAACTGATCTTCTGTATATAAAGCGAATTGAAAATGAATCTTGATGTGAATGGAAGGGGAGAGGGAGTGGGAAAGGGGAGGGCTGTGGGTAGGAGGGAAGTTGTGGAGGGGGGGAGCCATTGTAATCCATAAGCTGTACTTTGGAAATTTATATTCATTAAATAAAAGTTTAAAAAAAAAGATTGCTATGATCTGAATATTTGTGAATTCCCTCCATTCATATGTTGAAACAAATTCCCCCAAGTGGTAGTAAGAACATGTGAGCCCCTAAGGAGCTGATTAGGTCATGAGGGCACTGCCCTAAAACAGAGGCTTGAGGGAACTTGTTTTCCATTTCCCATCAAGTGAGGATGCAATGCGAAAGCTCTGTCTATGAGAAAACAGACTTCACCACACATTGAATCTTCAGGCTCCTTAATCTTGGGTGTTCCAACCTTCAACACTATGAAAAATAACTTTCTGTTTGTACCATTTAGTTTATGCAGTTTTTCATACAGTATCCCAAATGGACTAAGATTATATTCTGAAAACTAAGAACTTGATTTTTGAGCATCATGTTGTGGTTACTGGCTTATGGACATTTGAACTTTTATCTATTGGGGAAATATTGGTGCATCCCTGCTTCAGAACGCCTGACTGTAGGTTACTTCAGATCCAGTTTTGGAGCCGGAAGACAAACCTGACTGTGCGTTAGGGTCCCCTTCTCCAACAGGATGGATGACAGGATTAAAACAGTCTTACTGCCTCCAAGACATATTGCCACCACAACTCTGGGAAGTCTCTGTCCATCGGACTACATCCCTATTTGTTCTTTCCATCTCTCCTGAAAACTTCAGTGCCAAATGCTGACATAATTTTTCTGACAAATTGCATGACTCTTTTCTCTGCTGCTTCTCTGTCAGTTGCTCCCCCAGGCCCTGGTATAAACTGGAATCTTGAGCTGGATTGTTTCTTGACCAAAGGTATAACCAGTATTGGGAGATTTCACTTTTGAGTCTCTTCTGTCACTTCACTCTCTTGAAAATTGACGCTCATTGAGATCATGTCTAAGTCTGGCTGTGGTTTGTTTTTGAATTTCTGATGGTTAGCTACCTTCACAGCATCCAGTGCATGTGGGTTCTTATTCATGTTTATTTCCAGCTTACTTCTTTTATGCTTGATCCTTCTGAGCAGTCTCAGAATTTTTCAATGCCTGGATGTTAGGACTGGGGATAGTTTGAGGAGAAAAAGTCATTTATATCTTCCCTAGATAGCAACTTAAAAGACTGAGGCCATTCAAATAATAAAATTTCTAGGCAGGCAAGCAAAAATATTGTTAATTAAATGTTTAATCTTTATTATAGCTAGCATATTAATTTTAAGTAGTTTTAATTTATGGTATAGTACAACTTTATTTATGTGTAGCATGTATGCTTTATAGGATAGATTACCCTTTTGTATAATCAATGAATTTAAGATATTTATGCTCATTTTATTAGGCTCTGGGCATAATTTTATTATTGGATATATGGAAGAATTTTATGGGTGCTTTTATGACATCGTTGGCCTAAACTAGGTTACTTTTATGCCAAGTCTCTTGTCAAGAGCAGAGCTCTCAATTTTAACATTGTTTCCATGGGAAAATACATAAGTACATTGTCTTTCATTAGCATCTGCTTGTCTGTAATTTCAATGATGCTAATGGACAGAGGCCCAGGTTTGCTTCTTGCTACAACATTTTACACTCTGTGTTTCTCTTTTGTGATAATTCTTTCCCTTGCAATTATGTGGTTATAGAATACGGTGATCAAATCTTTCACTATGACCTCTTTTTTCACTTTTCACTATGAATTAAGCCCACATGACCTTGAGGTAGGAAAGTTTCAGAAAACTAACATTCTTAAAGTGTGTGTAGTCGAAGTTTTGAATTAACCAAGGTGTCCATCAGCAGATGAATGGATCAACAAAATGTGGTATATGTTCCCAATGGAATATTATTTGGATATAAAAAGGAATGAATGAATCTCTACATCTACAGCAAATGGATGCAAAGGCAGTACATAATTTTGAGTGAAATAAGCCAGACACAAAAAGGCAAATACTTCATGTTTTCCCTTATATTTGGGATCTAAAATTAAAAAAAATAAGAAGAAGAAAGGAAAAAGAAAGAAATGTCTGTGTGTTCCAACACTGCTGCAAATATAGTTTTGTAAAACTTTGTTTTAAACCTTTGTGAAACCAATGGTTAGGAATGTTATACTGCTATAGTTTAATGGTCTGTGATTGGTTTAAAATTTACTGTATATGACTGATGTCATTTTTGCATTCAATTTTTGTTTATAGCCATTGTCTATATTCTCACTAAACTATAGTCTATCCTTTTGCTTTTTACTTGTTAAATTTCTTATTTGGTAAAGTATTAAGCCTTTTTAGTGTTTAAAGAAAAGGAAAGGGAAAAAGAAGGAGAATAGGAAAAAAAGGGAGAGGGAGAGATGGAGGGAGTACTATATGTTCTTAGAGTTGTATCAACAAAGCACATTGAATCTGCTAAAAACTAAATAAAAATTAAAATAAAAAAATTTTTACGAAGTGTATGTGAGAGGTGTGTGTATGAATAAACCTAGTACAACTAGGGAAACACTTAACTAGGAAGCAATTTCAATTAAATAAATCCTACTGAAAATTGATTTAACACAAATATTTTAATATTGTTGGATTAACCAGCGATTCTTCTATCAGTGTATTTTATTTACTTATTTATTTTAAAATATTTATTTTTATTTATTTGAAAGGCAGAGTGACACAGTGAGAGGGAAAGTGAGCGTGAGATTTTCCATCTACTGGTTCATTCCCCAAATGCCTGCAATAGCCAGGACAGGTCCAGGCCGAAACCAGAATCTCCGTCAGGGTCAACCATGAGGATAGCAGCAATGCAAGTGCTTGCGCATCATCTGCTGCTGCCCAGGCACATTCACTGCAAGCTGGATCAGAAACAGAGGCAGGACTCACTTCTAAACACATTGCACCACAATATCTGCACCATCAGTGTATTTTGTTTTTTAAATATTTTTAGTTTATTTATTTGAAAGGCAGTCTTACAGAGAGAGGAGAGAGTGAGAGTAAGAGAGAACTTCATCTGTTGGTTCACTCCCCAAATGGCTGCAATGGCCAGGGCTGGGCCAGGCCAGCAAGGAGCCTGGAGTTTCCTCCAAGTCACCCACATGAATACAGGGACCCACCAGCCACAGTGCTGTCCCCGAATCAGTGTATTTTAATTCATGGCCTTTCTCAAATATCTGTATTTTATTTGGCCAGTGAGGCCTGAATACCTTCTCCTTGGCCCTCTGAAATAAGGTGGGATCTGACAGATGTAGATGTAGTGATTCAAATCCTTAATAACATTGGACATCAGTTGGTCAGTATCAAAGACAGTTGTACCTAGGGCCTTAGGTAATGTATAAAATAATAGGAGCTAGTGATATATTGGGAAGAATGTTGAACAAAATGTCAGAAAAACTACATGTGCTAAGGCAAATCATAACTGCTCTAAATTTCCATTATAGTCTTTGTTGTACTTTATTCATTCATGACAGAATATGATTACAACTCATGCATCCCATGTCAGAGTGACTGGGTTTGAGTTTCCTGCTAATGTGCACCATGGAGGTAGCAGATGGTGCTCAAGCAGTTGGGTCCTTGCCACCCATGTGGGAAACCTGTATTGGGTTGCAGCCTCCTGGCTGTGGACTGGCCCAGCCCTGGCTATCGTGAGCATTTGGGGACAGAATCAATGGACTGAAGATCTTTCTTTCTTTGAATGTGTCTCTGTCTCTCTTCCTTTCAGATAAGTAAAAATAAAGCAGTGCAACTAGCATTTCTTCTACTTCATGTGTGAAACCACTTTAAAGTATTAAAATTTTAATGAAAATAATATAATTACATACAAATGTATCCGTTTCCATTGTAAGTTTTCTACACTTGGACAGAGAGTAATATTAGTCCCAACCACAAGGCCTTGACTTAAATCTGAAATAAATATAATTTGTTTGTTTTTTAAAGATTCATTTATTTATTTGAAAGTCAGAGTTACAGAGAGAGAGAAGGAGAGGGAGAGAGAGAGAGAGAGAGAGAGAGAGAGAGAGAGGTCTTCCATCCACAGGTTGCCAATTGATGGCAATGGCCAGAGCTGTGCTCATCTAAAGCCAGAAACCAGGAGCTTCCTCTGGGTCTCCCATGCGGGTACGTGGGCCCAAGGACTGCTTTCCCAGGCCATAGCAGAGAGCCGGAAAGGAAATGGAGCAGCGGGGACCCAAACTGGTGCCCATATGGGATGCCGGCACTGCAGGTGGTAGCTTTTCCTGCTATAACACAGCACTGGCCCCATGAAACTTGATAATTTAAAATTACCATCTTCAGACTTTATATAATAAACTGTACATGCTAGAATAATAAGATCTCATAAACAGCAAATACCTAATCAAATTTTGTTTGTTTTTGAGTTTTTAATTTTCTGCCAGTTGTTCTTTGTTATCATGTACTGTAAGATGCAAGTCCTTGCAACTATTTTTATACTAATGAAAAGTCATATAAATTTAGAAGCTATTTCATTTGATCCATGCAATGTTAATTTTAATCCAGAGTAAGCAAAATATTTCACATGCACACAGTGAATCTCTTATAGTCCCATTTTAAGGTTGTCAAGTATTCTGATTTCAATCCTATTTGACCAATTTAAATTGCAATTTAAATGGTTAGATTCTACCATTAGATTTTAATTACCTTCAATTCTATCAGAGCAGAGTTCCACAACCCTTTGTAGCAAATTCATTTCCTGCTTAACCAAAGAGACAATACCCTTTGAATAGACTTCCCCTGCCAATGCTTTCTCTGGAAGAACTAGTTTTAACATAGTATGTTGTTCATTTCCTCTCTTATTCCAAGACACATTTATGAATTAAAAAAGTAACACCCCTATGAGGGGACAATAATACAAAAACATAATGATAATTATTTAGTAAAAATACATGCTTATCATTTCTTTAACATTTATGCTTAAATGACTTTATCATTGGAATTAGGAACCTCACGTTCACATAGTATGCCTGTGTAACTTTAAACCTTACTTTGCATATTGCATTTCAAATACAGTCTGTATAAATTATATAATTGCATAATTAAATGAAATGCATGGAGTAAAATAAGTTCTTATTAGTTTTACTCTGATTTAAATCATGGGATAGATAAAAATCATGCAGAATCTATCTGAAATGTACACACTTACTCTTACATAAAAATATGTTGCGAAAGACTTAGCAATTCAGAGCCTCATTCCTATTCTGTTAAGTTATTACCAGTCATTTCTGGACAACTCATTAATTGCTTCATGCCACCAAGGGCCTACTTAAGACACTGAAGCAGTAACCTTCTAAATGGTCCCAGTGGCCTGAAAGATTTAAGTTGGGTTCCAAAAGAAATTAGTGATAGTTTACCCAAAATTGCTAAAGGTCAAACATGTTGATAATGACTTTTTTGACTTTTGTGACTGCATACAATAACCTTGGGAATGCAAATACTGCCATATATATGAATGGGTGGTGAGAGGAAAATTATTTTTTTTCACTTAAGGCTTGAGGACGTTTGGTGAAACAATGTCTACAAGTGACAGTAACTCTATCAGGAAGTTTCAGCATCTTGGTAGAAAAGCTTCCCATTATTTGCACCACCACATCAAGATTAAGTCTAGTGTGTCAAGAGATTGTCAAGTTTCTTTCAATGGGTTCATTTGCCATTGTAATCAAATCTGACAAGTTCCTGGCTTATAATTTAAAGTAAAGTACCTTAGTCAAATAATGAACAGCCTAAAAAGTCAGTTTGAATCTTTTGTAAGTCCTGCATATGTTACATAACAACCTATAAACATAGAAATTGCTTCTAAGTACATCACTTATCAGTATTATAGAAAGTCCTAGATGTTAATGTGGTTTATAGTTTTGGATTCAAGCAAGTCTTGGCTCTTGACTTACCAGCTATGCAATCTTGAGCAAATTTCTTGGTATCTCCTAAGCCTCAGCTTTCTCATCTGTAAAATGGTAGTAACTACATGTAGCTGTTAGTATTCCATGAGATCACCTAATATAGATTCTCAGCCTAGGCCCTAACATGTAGCACATCCTCAATACGATGTCAATGGTGATGATGAGGAGTGGCTGTCAGCTAAGGCTGAAATTCTTTGGTTGTTTTTTCATTATGTATATTCAGTTTCTATACTATCTCACATCTTTGCTTTATTTTCATTATTTCCCTAGTGCCTTTCATCAGGCCATATACACAAGAGATTGTTTTGTAAAATCCTACACACATGGGATTCCTATTTTAAATATTTCCTGAAGCTTACTAGAACCATAGTAATTAATTGGTATCTCTAACGATGACACATTCCAATACATTCT
This sequence comes from Lepus europaeus, assembly GCF_033115175.1. NCBI lineage: Eukaryota > Metazoa > Chordata > Mammalia > Lagomorpha > Leporidae > Lepus > Lepus europaeus. Next base: position 57,278,600 of record NC_084828.1, read on the forward strand.
CAATAGCAATGAAATGTACCTTTTAAAACCTATATTTTTAAGTTACTCCTTTACTCAAAAACCTTCTATGGGCCCTCAGTATAATGAACAATGCTTTTACCAAATACATCCATCATCTATCCTTATAACTTTATCTTCTAATGTTTCCCACACTAGAACCAACAACCATGTGCTCCAACCAATACTATGTGCTCCAGCACATCAAAAATATTGCTTTCTCTAAATTTACTCTAACTACTCTTGCCTTATAAACATAGCTAGCTATTTAATTAAGTGGACGAATACTGAGGAGTTTTACATATGCCCTCTCTCCCCACCAACAAATCTATTTCTCTTTCCACTATTCCCATCCACCAAAGTCCTACTTTACATTCTTCTTTCTGTTTAGATTTCTCAGTTCTCCCTAGTGGGAGTCACCTTTCTCTCACCTATTTTCTATTTTTTATAATGTATTTGTCTTTGAGACCGGCTGCTCCACTTCCAGTCCGGCTCTCTGCTATGGCCTGGGGAAGCCGTAGAACCTGCACCCACGTGGGAGGCCCAGAAGAAGCTCCAGGCTCCTGGCTTCGGATCGACACAGCTCCTGCCTTTGCTGCCAATTGGGGAATGAACCATCAGATGGAAGACCTCTCTTTCTGTCTCTCTTTGCCTCTCCTCTCTCCTGTGTAACTCTGACTTGCAAATAAAATTAGTAAATCTTTAAAAATATACATATATTTGTCTTCACTCTTCAATCTTAGTTTATCATTCACAACATAACATAAGATGCCTGGAAAGCAAGAATTGAGCCACCACTTCCTCATGGTCCTCCAAAATGCCCAGTGAAACATATTTACAAGGAAGGTACTAACTCAGTAGAAGAAGTATTTCCTTTTCCTATAGATGTAATTGTTAAGAAATAGAGGAACATGGGGCCAGCACTGTGGCGCAGTGGGTTAACACCCTGGCCTGAAGCGCCAGCCTCCCATATGGGCGCCGGTTCAAGTCCAGGCTGCTCCACTTCCAATCCAGCTCTCTGCTATGGCCTAGGACAGCAGTAGAGGATGGCCCAAGTCCTTGGGCCCCTGCACCCACGTAGGAAACTGGGAAGAAGCTCCTGGCTCCTGGCTTCTGATACGCGTAGCTCCTGCTGTTGCAGCCATCTGGGGAGTGAACCAGTGGATGGAAGACCTCTCTGTGTCTCTACCTCTCTCTGTAACTCTGTCTTTCAAATAAATAAAATAAAAATCTTAAAAAAAAGAAATAGAGGAATGCAAATAAAGGAAGAAATGATAGAGACCAGGTAGATTTAAAAAAAAAAAAAAAGAAACACCCAAATCCAGATAACAGTGATGGTTGTCTTTGATGCTCCCTTCGGTTTCTCCTTCTTCCTCCCCCTTTCCCTCCCCCTCTTCCTTCTTTATTTCAATAAATACATTTCATAATTTACTAGCATAAAAATTTTAAGTGAAGGCATCAACTTTATCAGAGTTTCTCCCTAAACCAAAAGTGTCATTGTGGACCCAAATATTTTTTCTGAAGTGTTTTGCTAACACAAACGATACCTACGGTCATACAGCAACAGCAAAGGACACACACAACTCCTGAATTTTTGTCATTTAATGACACATTTATTTTTATGGTTGACTTATTTTGTTTGAAAGTCAGAATTACAGAAAGAGTGGGAGAAACACACACACACACACACACAGAGAGAGAGAGAGAGAGAGAGAGAGAGATTTTCCATTTTTTGGTTCACTCCCCAAATGGCCATAACAACCAGGGCTGTGCTAGCACAAAGCCAGGAGCCAGGAGCTTCATCCATATCTCCCATGTGGGTGCAGGGGCCCAAGGACTTGGGCTATTGCCCATCTCTTTCCTAGGCTCATGAACAGAGAGCTGGATTGGAAGTGGGGCAGCTGGGACTTGAACTAGCATCCATATGGGATGCTGGCACTGAGGACTGTGACTTAACCCTCTGTGCCACAATGCTGGCCTTGGCAACTCATATTAACCTTACCTGGTCAGTTTGATTTTCAGAGTAAGCTGAAAATTCATCACAGAATAAAATTTCATTTTATCTGTAACTGTTTTCATTTTCTGCATTCTATTTCTAACTTGTTATTTTAGGGTTCTCTTTAGCTCTGAATTGTTTTTCTGGGTGAGATGTTGAAAACTGAAGGGCAGAGTTAGAAGACAGTTTCTTGGCCTTCAATATCACTAAGGTACAGGATTATCAATTTTACCACAAATATCAATCAGGCAGCATTGTGAAGACTGCTTCAGGCTTCCCAAATCTTCTTTCATCCTTTATGGAAGTCACTATTGTGAACTGTGTGGAGGATGTAGTTGGAAGGCTCATCTGGGGATCACAGTGTTGATGGCCGTAGACAAGACGTTGTTATTAGGTTTGCTGTACCTTTGTCAGAGTTGATAAATATCATTTTTCCCTTTAAAGATCTAAGAATCCCTCCAGAGCTTTCTGTTTTGTAAATAAGTGAATGAACTGTATCTTACCCAGAACTGCGGATAGCGGAGAGTAGTCATCCCTTCCTGGAAGGAATACCTACTCTTAATCCTTGCTGTTTTAGATTCCAATTAAAACATGAAAATAGATAGACTGAGGAAGAAAATGAAAGTGTATTCATCATCACATCAGCAATTATATTGGGCAAAGCAAAAAGTTGATTGTTGGCCAGTTGCTTGATTGACAAACTAAATCAGAATAGGAACATTTCAGAACACTGTCAAAATGTTATTTTAGTCTCCTAGGTTCCTGCAGCATCCCTACAATGCTGCTTTTATACTCCTGACTTCACCTGAGTCTTACTTTCTACCAGATTGAGGAAAGTAATCTATTAAGTGCTTTTGTTTCTAGGCCCAGCTCTTCTTCTTTCAGTTAAAGGTGCATTAAACATGGTTTACAAGGCTATTCAAACCACACAGGTTTTCCTTTTAAAGTTTTCTACTTGATGGAACAGCACAACCACATAATAGCTACATTTCTCTTTGTACAGAATCTACCATTTCTGCCTGCAATACTGCTGCTAGCTATAAAATGAATAAAATATCAATGCTGAGCTACAACATGCATACCAGATGTAACCATGCTTTTCTGGAAGCTATGCCCACCAACAGGAGCTTCGTGAGAAATTGGCCCTGAACTCTTTCAGCCTCATAAACAGGGCTCTAATTAGCATGCTGATAAATACTTCAACAGCTAGCAGACAGGGCAAGCATCCTGTGGTCTAATTTATACAATTCTTCTGACATTCTGTGGTAGGGAATGATAAACCATACTGATGATACCAGGGTTTCAAGAAAGCAATAATAACATTAATGGAACTCTATTACAAATAATCTTAATCTTAATAAAGATTAATGTATAATAAGATTTCAGTAAATGATGAAATGGCATAGCATAAATAGATGCAATTTATAGATATTTATCTCCTGCAAACTTTTAGATTCCTTGATCATTTTTTCCTTTACTAAATCTGGAAACAAAAGTATAATAAACTTATGGGTCTAGACTTTACTGCTGCACATTTCTGCCTACTCTTGCTGGAATATCCTAGGGTTTTTGCAAATTTAGGAAGAAGTCCATTTTGAACCAGATCGGCAGGTCAATTTTGTTGATACCTATGCTAGCCTCCTTCAGGTTGCAAAGACCAAAAATGTATACAGATTCCCTCATGTAATAAGTTTTTGGTCAGGATTCACATAGAACAATCAGGAAGTACTACAAAATGTCTCAGTGGATGCATACATGATCAGGCCTCCTGGAGAACTGTAACTCAGTAAGAGTTCAAGCTGCTCTAGTGGCCCAATCACAGTTCTACTAATGAAATATTCTTTCAACTCAGTTTCACTCCTCTGCAATTCTCTCTCTACTTCTGTTTCCACTACTGACTGGGACTTGGACTACCTCCTGGCTTCCTTTTACTCACACTTACCACTGTGTCAGGGCTCCTATTTATTGCAAAATCCTCATGCTTTTTCTTCTGTGTCCTTCTATTTTCTGAGTTTCTCTGTGCTTTGTATTAAAGTTTCTCACGGAAAAAGACCTAATCAGGAAAGATAAGTGTGGTCCAGCTTAGAGCAGATATGAAAAGATATTTGAGTCTAGGACACAATTCATAGGCTGTGAGATCACTCTAGGGTTGCCTGACTTTGGGTTAGATGTTCCTCAGCTATAACAAAGGAATGGCCGGCACCGTGGCTTAACAGGCTAATCCTCCGCCTTGCAGTGCCGGCACACGGGGTTCTAGTCCCGGTTAGGGCGTCGGATTCTATCCCGGTTGCCCCTTTTCCAGGCCAGCTCTCTGCTATGGCCCGGGAGTGCAGTGGAGGATGGCCCAAGTCCTTGGGCCCTGCACCTGCATGGGATTCTATCCCGGTTGCCCCTCTTCCAGGCCAGCTCTCTGCTATGGCCCGGGAGTGCAGTGGAGGATGGCCCAAGTCCTTGGGCCCTGCACCTGCATGGGAGACCAGGAGAAGCACCTGGCTCCTGGTTTCAGATCAGCGAGATGCGCCGGCCGCAGCGGCCATTGGAGGGTGAACCAACGGCAAAAAGGAAGACCTTTCTCTCTGTCTCTCTCTCTCTCACTATCCACTCTGCCTGTCAAAAAAAAAAATAAATAAAAAAAAAGAGGGACTTAGCTCACACACACCCCCAGCCCCCATAGAGAGCCAGATCCCAGTGCAGATTAACTGATAATATATTCTTGTGGATTAAAAAAAAAAAAAAAAACAAAAAACAAAAAACAAAACAAAACAAACAAAAAAACATCGTTACCTAATATATACTAAACTGATCTTCTGTATATAAAGAGAATTGAAAATGAATCTTGATGTGATTGGAAGGGGAGAGGGAGCGGGAAAGGGGAGGGTTGTGGGTGGGAGGGAAGTTTTGGGAGGGGGAAGCCATTGTAACCCATAAGCTGTACTTTGGAAATTTATATTCATTAAATAAAAGTTTAATAAAAAAAACCAAAGGAATGATACAGTGCAAAGTATGGTGTTATATGCAATAGAATTGAGCATCTTTACTAATGCACTCACTTATTTCATTTATGAGGACTAAATTATGAATAGAGAATTCCAAGACATTAATGAGGGATGTGAAAGAAAGATAATAAAAAGTCAGAGGGGGAGACTTGGGAAAAGTTTTAAAAGTGGTACATTGGACTCCTTATGTTTTGCTTGGCAGAATATCTATGACAATAATATAACTTTCTAGGAAAAACTTTTTTTAGCTCTCGAGAAAATGTGAAGAATTAAAATTGTCCACCATATTGTCAACCAAACCTTCAGCATATAATTGTCAAAATTAAGAACTGTGTTTGTATGACATTTAGAATGAACTTTTTCAACTCATTTGGCTGTCTTGTCACTCCAGAAGTCACATAAGTGTACCCTAGAAAGCATATTTAAATAGTTAATAGGAAATATAAGATCATCTTACCCTAGCCTCTTCTTGTACAGTTGAAGGAAAAAGCTAAGAGAGTGATCTAAGATCTTCCAGCTATTTAGTATCTGGGTCCAACATCACACAAGGAGGGACAGGTTTAATGGCCTAGTAAAGCACTCCCTCACTCCCCACTAGAACCCTTGCTTTTGCTAAAACACTGTGAATAGCAGTTCTGCATGCATCTGGGGCAATCCTATCAGTTTCAAGTGATTACTCCATCACTTAAAACCTTCAATCAACAAATCAAGAAAAGACCACAGAACTCATTGAAGTTGCAGACAAGTGACTAAGACAGCTATTTTCATCAGGATTTGAATACTGAAATTCATTTATTCCTCCATGTTGTTTTTGCCACATTAGAAGAATTTTAATTTATAAGGCCATCTTACATTTTTCAAAGGATGTGATCTTACTGTTAATCAAAATAATATAATTTATTACCATTCTTTTTTAATGGCTTATATCAAGAACTGCCTTTAGGCTTTGCAAAGACACATACAAGGTCATAGGCCAGGAATCAAGAGCATGAATGAGGATGTCACATCTTTTGATTATCCTTTATCACAGATGTTGTTATTTATGTTTTCCCAATCACAAACATTAATTTTGTCTTCCACAGGGAATAGATCCAATATATCACACTAATCCAGCTATTTGGTGCACAAGAAATTAAATTAGCCTGACAAATCCCAGGGTGTAAACTGTGTCCTTTTAGGTATCTTAAAAGTGCCTAGCTGAAGGGAGTCCTCCTCTCTCGGCTTCTTATTTTTCATTCACATGGCTGCTCAGCTTTCTACTATATCCCTGCTCTTTGAGAAAACAATGCCTCCCTTTCTACCTCATTTCTTGGGCAATACTAATGATAAAATAATTTTCCTTATCACTTCCTGACACCTCAATCCAGGCAGAGGAGAGTAGGGCTTTGGGAGTAGACAAAAAAGCAATGATGGAATTTTGCTGCCAAGAAAAGAAAAACAGATCTAAGCCTGCTAGAAAATAAAACAAAAATCTCTCATCCTTCAAATGGCCACTTCAACTGACAGTAGAGTTTAAAGTGCTTTGTAGAGCCATACTAAGCTGGCAACAATAAATTACCAGATTCAAAAATATTATTGATATTCAGAATCTTAGATCAATCCCTCAGCCTCAGCTTTGCTCCACTTAATGCTCAGATTTTCTGTAAGTTATGGCCAACAATCACCTAATGTGCTATGACTGTCAAACTTTTATGCAATTGGTAATGATCCTTCCAAAATGGTTTCCATGGCCAATGAAGCTTTTAGCCATAAGCCATAGACGCAGGAAGGAAACAAGGATGATCAAAGCATTTTGTGTTTGCATTTGTATTCATTTGTATACAAGCCCATAATTCCTAATGGTGCATCCTTTCATTCTCTAAATGTCACTCTATAATGCTACAGTGATGCATATGGTTTTGAGTAATGCCCAGGTATTAAAAATAAAGCTCCTGTCCTGTCTTACTTTGGAATATGATTCATCAACCATAGTCAGTTTAGAACAAATACATGAGGTTAGAAAGTTCCAAACCTCAGCATCAACATTGTCTCTACTCTTTCTCTTACTCATATGGAAAGAAGACTGCAACATGCGGTACGGATGGCACTCTTCATAGCTGTGCAGGTCAGTAAAGCAATGCTTACTGGGGAAGTCACAGATATAATAATGTTCGCTGATGCCAAATTTAGAGACTCTGAAGGTACAAAGGCATGTCTTTCATAAGTGAGCCACCAGGTAAGAAGACAATACTAAAAATTTAGGTTTCCTGTATAGGAATCAAGGCTGAGGAAGATGAGAAGTAGCTATAAGGATTGTTCAAAGTGAACTGCTGCCAAAAAGTGGATTGGGGCAGTGATTGTAACAATAACACCAACAACACTGAAATCTGGCATATTTAAAGCTCTAACAAGGTGTCAAGTGCTTTGCTAAGCACTTTCCCATGACTTAGTTCAGTTAATTACAGTGATTCTGAGCTGGAGAGCAACAGAACTTGATGCAGAAATCCAGAATGTGGAGCAAGAAGAACAAGAACTGTTTGAATTGTCTGTGTGTGATTACAGAGGGTAGTGGGCTGGATCTGTACTGCAGAGAAAGTCAAGGGGCATCATCTGTGAGGTTAGGAGAGCATCCTGGGCCCAGATAAGAATATTTGAAAATATGCTTTTCTTGACATTGTGACGGTTTGACTCTCAGAAGTGTTTGCTGAGACACCATATGTCCTATTATTTATTGTTCTTTATCTGATTGTTGTTATGACATCTTGGTACAGTGGAGCTTCTCTCTGGGACTTTGAAATGAGGAAAATATAATTGCCTTCTGTGCTCAGAGAATTAAATTTTAAAGTCAATAGAATTGAGAGAAACACAAAACTGTCAAAGAGTCAGAATAGCTCCCAGTCGTTCAAGACTTGAAATACTTGATAGTAACTCAGTGAAATACAATAACATAGTTTTTTTAAAAAAATGAGTTAATCTTTTGAAAGAGAGTACAAACAACCAGGAGAAAGAAAACAGAGAGGTAGGAAGGTAAGCAGAGACCAGACCAATGTTGGCAGTTTGATAAGACCTATGGCCATTGATTTTGACTAGTCTTGCCTCTATGTGAAAATCATCCTTACTAGAAGGTGGTAGCTTATTCTGAATACCCAGGTTACATACTTTTTAATTTTATTTTTGTTTTAAGACTTATTTATTTATTTGAAAGACAGAATTACAGAGAGGCAGAGGTAGAGAGAGAGAGACAGAGAGAGAAAGGTTTTCCATCTGCTGGTTCACTCCCCAGATGGCTGCAACGGCCGAAGTTGTGCTGATCCCAAGCCAGGAACCAGGAACTTCTTCCGTCTCCCATGCAGGTGCAGAGACCCAAGAACTTGGTACATCTACTGCTTTCCCACGCCATGGCAGAGAGCTGGATCAGAAGTGGAGCAGCCAGGACTCAAATAGGTACCTATATGGGATGCCAGCACTGCAGGAGACAGCTTTAACTGCTATGCCACAGTGCTGGCCCCTTCATCTCTATTTTTATGCAACAGCCTGGATAAGACGTATTTTGTTTTCAGAAAGATAATGTGCCAGTTAGAATCGAGGAAGCAGAATCAAGTAAACTGTACCCTAAAAATAATCAGTGGTGACTCTGGTGTTACCAGTTTTTGAGTTTTGTTAATATGAGCCTATATCTAAGAAACCACTCTGTGTGTGCTGGCAAAGTTTTGTGCTCTTCAAGGTTAAGGGCCAGATGCTATACACTGGAATCATTACTAAGCCTATGTCATTCTGCAAAGCATCCTGGGAAGAGAACAAGCTGGCTTGTCATAGGGAACTCCCTCTACTCTACAGTACTCTGGGTTTTCAGATATATATTTTCACAACAACAAATTGAAGAAAAAAAAAAACATATGGTTATCTCAATGCAGAGAAAACATTTGATAAATACAATATCCTCTCATGATGAAAAACTTAACCAAATTGGCTATAGAAAAAAATATTCCTCAACACAATGAAGACAATTTATGACAAACCCATGGCAAGAATCCTATTGAATAGGAAAAAGCTAGAAGCACTCCCTGTAAGATCTGGAACCAGACAAGGATGACCATTCCCATCATTGCTATTTAATACAGTTCTGAAAGTTTTAGCCAGAGCAATTAGGCAAGAAAAAGAAATCAAAGGGATATAAATTGGAAAGGAGGAAATCAAATTATCCCTATTTGCAGATGACATGATTCTATGTATAGGGAATCAAAAGACTCCACTGAGAGACTATTGGAACTCATAAAAGAACTTGGTCAAGTGGCAGGATACAAATCAACCTGGAAAAACCAACAGCCCTTGTATACTCAAACAATGTCATGGCTGAGAAAGAACTTTTAAGATCATTAACATTCACAATAGTTCCAAAAAGAATTAAATACCTTGGAAAAAAATTTAACCAAGGATGTCAAATGTCTCTACAATGAAAATTAGAAAACACTAAAGAAAGAAATTGAAGACATTAAAAAATGGAAAAATCGCCCATGTTTATAGATTGGAAGAATCAACATCATCAAAATGTCCGTATTACCAAAAACAATTTAAAGATTCAATGTGATCCCAATCAAAATACCATCAGCATTGTTTACAGATGCAGAAAGAATGCTGTTAAAATTAATATGGAAACTCAAGAGACCCTGAATAGCTAAAGCAATCTTATACAACAAACACAATGCTAGAGGCATCACATTATCTGATTTCAAGGCATACTTCAGGGCAGTTATATTCAAAAGAGCCTGGTACTGGAGTAAAAACAGACTTGCAGACCAATAGAACAAAACAGAAAATCCAGAAATCAATCCATGCATCTACAGCCAACTTATCTTTGACAAAGGAGTTAGGATCAATCCTTGGAGCAAGGACAATCTCTCCAGTTAAGAAATGGGCAAAGGACTTGAGCAGGCAATTTTCAAGACAGGAAATTCAAGTGTCCAACAGACATTTGAGAAAATGTTCAGTATCACTAGCCATCAGGGAAATGCAAATCAAAGCCACTGTGAAGTTTCACCTCACTTCAATTAGAATGGTTCTCATGCAGAAATCAACAAATGGCAAATACTGGAGAGGATGTGGGAAAAAAGGTACCCTGGTCCACTGTTGGTGGGAATGTTAACTGGTTCACCCACTGTGAAAGACAATATGGAGATAACTCAGAAATCTGAATATAGACCTACCATAAGATCCAGCCATGGAATTCCTGGAAATTTACCTAAACCAAAAGAAATTAGTATATAAAAGAGTTATCTGAACCCATGTTCAGTGCAGCACAGTTCACAATATCTAAGATATGGAATCAAGCCAGATGTGCATCAACTGTTGACCGGATAAAGAAATTTTGGTATATATACACTATAGAGTAGTATTCAGCTTTAAACAAAAAATGAAATCCTGTCTTTTTAACAAGATGGTCACAAATAGAAACCATTAAGCTTAGTGAAATAAGCTAGTCCCAAAAAGATATCATACATTTTCCCTGATCCGATGTAACTAATAAAGTACTTGAAATATAATGTATTGGAGTGAAATAGACATTTTGACGTTCTATGATTGTTTACAGCCCTTGTTTCTTCTGTTGAGAAAGTGTTTTTTTTTCTCTTCCTACTATTTGTTGGATTATTTACTTACTGTAGGGTTATCTATATGATCATCAAGTGAACTGAAAACAGATCTTTGTAAAAATTGTGTGGGAATGTAAGAGGGAAGAGGAGGATGGGTTGGAGTGTGGATGGTGGTGGGGGGAGGGAAGTATCAATATGTTCCTAGATCTGTATATATGAAGTACATTAAACATGTACAATTTAAATTAAAAAGAAAACAAATCTGAAGTATTAGTAAAGTGTCAGGCACTTTGCTTTGTACTAGGGACATAATGATAATCAAGATATAGACCTGGCTCTTAAAGAGTTTAATTAGGTCATGTCTTTTCTGTCCTAATTTCTACCTGACAGATTGTAAACACTGAGTAGAGTTTAAGAGCAGGAGATGTTCTATGAGCCTGTGTGGAAAAGTTGCAAAGACAAGAGAAACATCTCTTGGTTCATAGAATGCTTGGTTGACAAGCTTCTATTGTGCCAGAATACACACGGTTTTTTAGGATGCAGAATTAACTTCTACCTTCTGCTGTAAACTTGCATTTTCAGAGTTTTCCAGAATTCCCAGAAAACCCTCATCTGGCACTGAGGTACCTCCCACCTTCTTCATTTGTCACAGTGGATCAATAGCCCTGCCTTCTCTCTCTGTCTCCCCTATCATTGCTTCTAAAGATTTATTTATTTATTTATTTGAAAGGCAAAGTGATGGGGAGACAGCAGAGCAGTGGGGGGAAGGTTGAGATAGAGATCTTCATCTACTGGCTCACCCCCGAAAAGACTACAACAGCCAGGACTGGGCCAGGTTCAAGCTAGAATCCCAGAGCTCCATCCAGATCTGTCATATGGGTGGTTGTGGCCGAAATACCTGGGCCATCATCTGCTACCTTTCCAGAGGCATTAATGGGAAGCTGGATCAGAAGCAGAGGAGCTGGGATGAGAATTTAGCACTCTGATATTGGATGTGTTTGCCCCAAGTAGCAGCTCAACCTGCTTTCCCTCGATAACTTCCTCTTGCTTTCTGTTTTACTCACTGCTCAGTAGATTCACAGGGATTTATACTCCTCGAAGGGAAGGTCAAATAATATTCTATTACCATAAGACCATTGTTATGTGAAAATAACAGAAAAATAACTCCCTTTGTTTAATCTGTGTTCTTTGAACAATTGTTATGTGCAAGCCTAACCAGTCCTTTCCTTTTACTGCTTTATTCTAGAAAAAGAGATAGATCACATGTTATAAATGTATTCAAGATTGCCATACAATGTTCCTGTGTGAACAGTTGGGCATGAGGGACTTTGTGGAGTAGGGGGTAAAGAGATAGATCTAGAAGAATAAAGATATGCTTTTTAAATGCAGAGACAGAAGGTATTTGGGAAAAAGCAACTGTAGGGGATTGGCACTGTGACTCAGTTGGTTAAAGCCCCAGCCTGCAGTGCTGGCATTCCTTATGTGCACCAGATCGAATTCCAGCTCCTCCATTTCCCACCCAGCTCCCTGCTAATGCTCCTGGGAAAACATCAGAAGATCACCCAAGACCTTGGGCCCCTGCACCCATGTGGGAGACCGGGAAGAAGCTCCTGGCTCCTGGCATCTGATTAGCTCAGCCCCAGGCATTGCTGCCATCTGGGGAGTGAACCAGCAGATGGAAGACCTCTCTCTCTGTCTCTACCTCTCTCTGTAACTCTGTGTTTCAAATAAATAAAATAAATCTTTAAAAAAGCAACTTACTATTGGGGAAGAGGAAAAAATGCTGTTTTTGAGGCTCTTATCATTCCTCTGCCTGTTGTCACCTCTGTGACCTTGGAAAAGTCAACATATATCTTTAAAGCTCCCATTTGCCTCATGAACAAGGTGGGATAAAGTAAGTGTTTTCACAAGATCATGAAGATTATGTGTAATAATCTGATATGCTAAAATTCTCTGTAAACCTTATGTGCTATGTAAGAAATGAGATTTTATTCATACACAGCTAGTGAAACAAAGCTCAGGGGAGTTGTGAGATGTGTTCTAGGAATTGCAGGTGTTTGAGCTCTGAATTCTGTTTAGGTATTTATGCCCTTTCTCATTTGAATGACCTTAGAAAAGTGACTTACTTTTTTTTTTTTTTTTTTTTGCAATTACTCAGCCAGAAAATGGGAATGCTATTTTCCACTTACCAGTGTTACAGAGACACTGTGGTTCCTAAAATTAGATTACATTATAAAATGCAATGAGCTTTTGGAAGTAAAGAGCTCTTGTAAATAAGCTCAACTGAGTACATGTTTCAGCAAAGAAATATACAGTACAGAGGTTGCTTTTTAATATGTGACTGTTCTACTTCAACTGAAAAATAGGAAATGTTTGACAAAGCTCTTGAAATTGTGGCAGGCTAAGTAAGTGCATTAAAATTTTATCTGTATTAGGTGACTGTCTCTTTTTAAAAATTAATTGTCAGTTTGGTTTTAAAAATGGGTGCATTCCTGTTCTTGATTCTGGCTAATTACCATCAGAGCCATTTGGGGGTTTGGGAATGAATTGCACTTTAATAAACAACATCAGCCTAATTTGGGAATGACTTTTATTTCAAAGCTGAATTCCTAATGCAAATGTCTGAAATAAGCCTTTTAAAAACCCAAAGGCATCCACTGGAGTTATGTCTTCATAATGTAAACACAGCCTAAAATCGTAGTAAAGATAAAAACACAAGAATTTTTGGAACAATCATTTGTAAATGATCCCATAATTCCTAATGCTACATCCCTTTGTTTTCCAAAAGCTGATTCTAAATTCTGCTTAATCTCTCTCCTTGACAGTTGGGGTGTTGTGTGACACCTACAAAAGAAGTATGTTCTTCAATACTGTCATTATGAGTAACATCTTGGTATATAAAAAAATGCCATGAGCAATGTTAATTTGAACAGCTTCTGAGCCAGTATCAACACTGCTGACACCATGGCATTATGTATACCAAACCTAATGACTCTAGTGATATGATGTTTCAGTAACTCTGTGAGCATTAACACTGAGTCAGATCAGCTCAACATTGCCGAATGCTATAGGATGTTGACACAGAAACACCCTGGTTAAGGAACACATTCACAAAGAATGTGGCATCTTTCAGTCATAAACTCTGCTAATATGATGACACTGTTTCAGTCCTACTTATGTGAAATATTTTGCAAATGCTCTTCCAAAGTCAGAAAGTTCATTTTGAAGGAGATAATTTGCTTTCTTTATGACATTAATCATGACATTAATCTAATTTCAAATGTATAAAACAAACTAGATGATCATTTCCTTTCCAGTATGATTATTTGCATTGAGGAGGAAACACCTGTAGGACTCAAAGTTTCTATGGAGACACACATAAAATAATGTTTATACACAAAAGCTCAGAGATATAAAGACATTTTTGCCAGCAATCTACCAAACAGTCTGGTGTCAATGAACAGCATGGGTGCACCCAGCTAGAATTCCTGCAAATCTAAAACATTTATCTTTCTTGCCTTGCTCAAGTTGTCAATGAATGGGAAAATAGATACGTATTAGTATAGAAATAGATAACTATAAAAAAGAAAGATGAATAGGTCACAAATGTGGTACTGTCAGTGGATTTACAAGTGGTCTGAACCTTGAATCAAAAGGGAAATCAAGTAAAACCAATTGAGCACACATTTCTCTGGAGTAGTTAGCACTTCACAAGGAATCCAATGGAATAGAGTCCACTCTAAATATTTTTGGGACAAAGTGTTCCTTTAAGATTTTTTTTTCTGCAGTGTTTTGAAACTCTCAACAGATAGAAATAAGTCAATGCTCCTCTGATGGTAAAACATTAGTAGTTCAAGACATATATGCCTCTGTGGGATAATCAACGCTTATATTGTCACTGACCGTTTAGTAATAAGTAATTTTTAACAACTTTGTTTAATTAAGGTGAACAAATTTTATGTATTTCATATATACAGTTTAGAGCATAGTGATATTTCCCACCCGACCCTTCCTCCTGCCCACACTTCCTCCTTCCTTTCTTACTTTCTTATTCGTTCTCTTAATTTTTACAATGAAATACTTTAGTTTATTTTATAATCATAAGATTAACCCTCTAGTAAGTAAACAATTCAACAGAAAGTAAGAAAGGAAAAAACAAACAAACAAACACTGTTCCACAACACTAGAGACAAAAGTTATAACAATAATCAACTCTCCAAATGTCAATTTGTCTAATATTCAATACACTTTTTGGTATTCTGTAAGTTATGACAGATAAGGGAAAACAAACAGTATTTGTCTTTTTGGGACTGGTTTATTTCACTAACTATAATGGTTTCCAGTTGTGTCTATTTGTTGCAAAAAGACAGGATTTCATTCATTTTTGTGGCTGAGTTATATTCCATAGTTATATTCCACTATATTCCAACTGACTATGGAATATAGTCAGTTGATGGGCATCTAGATTTATTTCATATCTTAGTTATTAACTATTTCATATGATGATTTCATTTCATTTGAGTGGGTTCTCGGGAGTGGGATGACTTGGTCATATGGTAGGTCTATTTTCAGATATCTGAGGAATCTCCATACTGTCTTCCACAGTGGCTGTGCTACTTTGCATCCCCACCAAGAGTACCTTTTTCCCCACATCCTTGTCAGCATTTGTTGTTCTTTGATTTCTGTATTAGAGCCATTCTAACTGGGGAGAGGTGAAACCTCATCGTGGTTTTTATTTGAATTTCCCTGATTGCTGGTGATCTGGAGCAACAATGAGTAATTCTTGGAATCAAGTCCTGAAATGGAATTAACCTGGGCTTGCTGACTTGTTTGCTCAAACCACATGATTCAGTGTTTTAATGATGGTTGCTTTAGACATAATGTATGGTGCAGTGAGCAGAACTGTCTGACAGGGGTCCCAAGGGCTCTGCCTTTGTTGACTGGTCAATAAGACCGCAGAGGATACCAGAAGCTATCCTTCTCCTAGTGGTAGCATTGTTCTGAGTTCAGTTTCCCATGGGACTAGTGAATTTTTTATTATGTCAGTAACCTACACATAATGTGGTTTCCAGGTATTGGGCAGCCAGCATTCTCAGATAGCCCCTATAAGCAGCTTATTCCACAACCCTAACTCCAGTATCAAAAAGCTGTAAACTCCTGTTCTGACAAGGATGCCTTCTTGTTCTTGACCTGTAAGAAGTGAGACCCTCCCCACTCTTTTTGTTTTTAAAGATCTATTTATTTGAAAGCCAGAGTTACAAAAAGAGAGGGAGAGGCAGAGACTTATGAGAGAGAGAGAGAGAGAGAGGAGAGAGAGAGAGGAATCTATCACCTGCTATTTTACTCCACAAATGTCCACAACAGCCAGAGCTGGGCTAGGGTGAAGACAGGAGCTTCATCTGGTTCTCCATGTGGGTGCAGGGGCCCAAATAGTTGGGCCTTCCTCTGCTGCTTTCCCAGGCACATTAGCATGAGCTGGATTGGAAGTGGAGCAACCAGGACTCAAACTGGTACCATATGGGATGCCAGCGCTTCAGGCAACGGTCATACCCACTGGCGCCACAGAACTGGCCCCTCTTCCCCGCCCTTAAGGTGTTAATTCAACATTGTAACAAAGACAGATTAAGAAATTCGCCCAAACATTTCATACAATTATTAGCCCTGAAAAAATAATCCTAGAAACATGACCCATTTGATAAAGTCCCTAGGTGGTTATATTTACAAAACTTTTAAACCATAAGGACTCCCTGGATTCCCAGAGCACTCAATTGTTCTATAAAAGATAAAACTATAGTGCTATTATATAGGCTGTTGATTAAGCAAATTTGGCGATTAAATTATGTAAGAAATAGCTTCATTTCATTTTAAAAATTTTATTTCACTTATTAAAATAGAGAGAATGAGAGAGAGAGAGAGAGAGAGAGAGAGAGAGAGAGAGAGAGGTGTCTTCTATCCACTGGTTTACTCTCCACATGGTTGAACAGCTAAGGCTAGGCCAGGCTGAAGCCAGAAGCCTAGAACTCCATCTGGATCTCCCACATGGGTAGCAGGGTCCAAGCGCTTGTGCCATCTTCCACTGATTTTCCAAATACAATAACAGAGAGTTGCATCAAAAGTTGAGCTTCTGGGACTTGAACTGGCACTCATATCAGTAACAGTTTCACAGGCAGCAACGTAACCTTCTGTGCCTCAATGCTGGCCCCAAGAAAAAGACTTTGTAATATGCAATTTATAATTAAGTAATCTTATGCTTAGTCTAATAAGATGGAATTTTTAAATGGGGATATTATGGATGGGGAGGGCTTTCTCATCTGCACAGCAAACCCATTGAAGTCGCAAACCAAGGCATGATTCCAGTTGCACCAGCATGCAGAACCCAGAGATAGATTAAAGAGAGAAAAAGATATTTGTAAAGATTGGTAACTAAATGGATTGACTCAAGAGTATGGAATTCTTCAGCACCTAGCAGTGGTAGTTGCAGCAGCCAAGGCAAATGATGCAGTCCAGATTCTGGAATTTTGTCATTTTAAATATCAAGCTACAGAGCAAAATTTTCTCCTGAACCACAAGAAATCATTGCCACTCACATTTTGCTACAAAAGGCTCCCTCTAGTTAAGAAATTCAGGTGGAGTAATGCCCAGTATGATCTAGCTGCATGCTACACTCATTAATATGCCGATACATATGTGTAACATTCAAAATTTGACATTCAATGACCTCGTGATTTTTTAATGGTTGTGAAGGCCAAGTGTACTCTTGAATAATTATATTAACAATGAGGCTTCCTCCTTAAACAAGATGGAGATGGCAAAGGAAACCATGGCACACATTAAAAAGATGTATTTGTTTTAAAAGTCTGCAAATTATTTCATATATGTTGCACGTTCTTTTATATTGAACTTTATATTGTACTTCCCCCCCCCCCCCCCTTGCTCAGGATGAGCACTGTGCTGCAGAGGGTGAGGTCCCGCTTGGATTATCCACATCCTATTCAAAGCGCCTGAGTTTGAGTCCTGCCTCTTCTTCCTATCTAGCTTCCTGCTAATATGAAGCCTGGAGTCAACATATGATGGGTCAACTACTTGGGACCCTACCATCCATGTGTGAGATCCAGATGAATCCCTGGCTCCTGGCTTTGGCATGACCCAGCCCTGGCTGTTGTGGGAGTAAACCAAAAATAGAAGTTTATTGCTCCCTCTCGCTCTATCTCTCTCTCTCGCTCGTTCTCTCCCTCCCTTCCCCCCTCCCTCCCTCCCTCTCTTTATTTCTCTCTCTCTCTCTGTTACTCTGCCTTTCAAATAAATAAAATAAACATTAAAAGAAAATGTAAAATAATGGAGACAGTGACTACTGAATATAATTTGACCTTTATAAAGTTAAACTGCTCAAAGTAGAGAATACTGATGAAAATGTTCAGTGCTTTTGTTTATATATTTGATGACATGGTATAAATAAGGCAGGGAATTCCTGCCCAGTACGGAGACTCTGAGTCACATATATTGGAGGATTTACAATTGTCTCGTGAATGGTTTTGTAGATGGTGAGCATAGTTCAGACTAAAGAATCTACCTTTATTTCTCACAGACAATAAATGCTAAATGGTCCAAGGTCCAAATTGGCCTTTTCCACAATCCAAATCCATTGAAATATTTAATTACCAAAGGGCAACTTAATTTTGTGTTGGCAGGAGGAATATGAAGCTTTTCAGAACAAAAATCCATCTGCCACCAACAATAGCCTTTGTGTGAAAAAGCAGTGATGACAACATGACTTTCTTTGCCCTAGATTTGTATTTCAGTTCTTTGGGAAGAAAGGCATTTTAAAAATTGACACTATCAAACAATGATACAATTAAGTTTATATAGCATGGACATTGTGATGAGATAAAGCCAAAGTGTAAAAGTGTAATATGTTTCATTTAGGACTTCCTAACCTTGATCCCATCCTGTATCTCACATAGGAATCATTGGCTTTTGGTGTTACTTAGGTTTGTAGTAGCAATGACAGAAAATGTTAACATCAATAACTGATTGTTGCACATTTGAAAAAAAAATTTTTCTTTGAGACAATTTTAGTTTGGCTGTTATTCAAATGAGCAGGAATAAATGAGGCATTTATGCGGTAATTTTTTTCTTACTCAAATCAAGCTAAATCTCATTAAGAAATGATTCCACTAGAACAAGCTTCTACAATTAAAAAGAACTTAGACTAGAGATAATCTATTTGACAAAAAGAATATGTTCCATTTGAATTTATTTATTGTATGAAACAAGAATCAGTTTTCTGTTAAGGGTTCTTTACACGCAACTAAAGCAGGTTAGATCTAATTAATGGAAACTTTTTTTTTTTTTCTGCCTAGAAGTTCTATCCTGAATCAAGAAAGTTGGTAAGCAAAACCTAAATACACTTGATTATAAAAAATAATGACTTTCCTTCCCTTTTATGATGCTCACCCAATCTATGTTTTTTTTTTCCCACTATAACTGCAATTTGGTTGCTAATTATCTGCAAGTCAATTAGAGAAATTTTATTATGCTACTTTGAAATCAAATACAGAGATGGAATGACTGTGGATTAAATCAAGGACAGGAAACTGGATAATTGCAATACTAATCTTAGTTTTGCCTAATTATCTGTGACCTCTTGGAAGCTGTATTGGTCATTATAGAAAAGAATCTGTGAGTTTGTAAGCAGAATTCTTCTACCTCCAATCTTTCTTTGCTGCTGCTTGGAAAACAATGAATATACTTTTACCAATAAGAATACCTTAGTTGTGTAAAACTGTGTTGGTCTCTTTGTTGAAATCAATTGATTTATATGTAGGGGTCTATTTTTGGACTATATTGTTTTCCATTGATTTATATGCCTACCTTTTATGCTTATATTATAGTCTTGATTACTGCAGTTTGTAAGTCCCAATAAGTCATTCAGTTTTGGTTTTTTTATACCAAAATTTATATCTCAAGGTGAGGTTTAAGTATTTGTATATCATTTTAAAATCAACTTGTCAATGCAAAAAAATTGTTGAGATTATGTTTGTGATTTTATCAAATCTATAAGATCAGTTTAGCAACAATGGACATCTTAATAATATTGAGTGACTAATCCATAAACATATTGCTTATTTTATTTTGATATTATTTTCTTTCTCTGATAAATATTTTTGTTTTTAATGTAGAGGTTTTAAATGCCTGAAATTAAATTGACTCCTAAATAATTTTATTTTTAATATATTGGTTTTTAAATTTCAAATTCCATTTATTTATTGGTGGTTTGTAGAATATAATTTTTGAGGTGTTTGAAAGAGGTTTTCTTTATAGATAGTCATATTGTTAAAATATGAGCATTTTTGGTTTTTAATATGTTTGTTTTCTTTTTTCTTGCCTTATAATACAGCTAAGATCTCCAATATATTATGTAATGTCCTTGTTTGTGTTCCTAATTTGAAGGGAAAGCACTTATTAATTCACTATTAAATTTGATTTTTGTTGTTAATCTTGAAGAAACTTTTTATTAGGAGAGACAAATTGTTTCTACTTTTAGTTTTGAGGGTTTTTTTTAATCAGTGAATTTTGGATTTAGTCAAATGATTTTTCTGTGGATTTTAAAATCATTATATATCTTCCTTCTATTAAGTATGGCAAATTATGTTGGTTTATTTTTTAGTGTGAAATAAACTTCATATTCTTTGTTACATTAGCATACAAATACATACATGTAAAGTTGAATTTGATATTCTAATATTTTTGAGGATTTTTTGTTCTATGTCATGTATATTGAAGATTTATTTTTTTCTTGTAAAATCTCAGGCTAGGATATAATCTCTCGCAGCCTTTGGTGAAATCTCTGTCAGACTCAAGGTTTAGCTGGCCTCTTAAAATCAGCGTTCTTTTTCTACTTTGCTTTGAATGAAGAATATAAGTAAAATTAATATTATTTAATCTTTAAACTTTCTGTAAAATTTGCCAGTGAAATCAGTTCTGTCTGGTTTATTTTGTGGGTGGAAGATTTCTTTTAACATCAACCTAGTTTCTTAAGGAAAGAGTTATTCAGATTCACTATTTCTTTTTGTTTGAATTTTGAGAAATAATTTAACAGTACTTTTATAATTTACTTTATTCAAATTATTAATTTTAATATCATAAAATTATTCATTTTATTCTGTTTTGACTCAATGCCTATAAGATCTAATAAAATATTTCAATTTTTAATTTTTAATTATTGTTATCTGTGAAAAGTCCAGCATTTTTATTAATATTTGTCAAGAACAAGCTTTTTACTTTTAAATTTTTCTACAGTTTCTCTATTTTATTTCATTTTTTAAAAGATTTATTTTTTGAAAGGCAAAAATACAGAAAGAGAAGGGGAGAGAGAGAGAGAGAGAGAGAGAGAGAGACAATGAAAGAGAGAGATATTTTCTATCTGCTGGTTCACTTCCTAAATGGCAGCAATGGGCTGAGCCAGGCCGAAGCCAGGAGCTAGGAGCTTCTTCTGGGTCTCCCACATGGGTGCTGGGGCTCAAGCACTTGAGTCATGTTCTGGTGCTCCCAGGAGCACTAGCAGGGAGCTGGATCAGAAGTGGAGCAGTGGGGACTTGAACCAGCACCCATAAGGGATGCTAGCACTGTAGGCAGAGGCTTAACTTTATACCACAGTGACAGCCCTAGGAATTTATTAATACGTTAGAGTCTCAGAGTCAATTCATTCATTTCGGGAATGAACCAGTGGTGGAAGATTTCTCTCTCTCTCATTCTTTTCTCTTTCTCTCTCTAACTGCCCTTTCTATTAATAAATGAATATTTAGAAAAATAAAATCCTTAAAAATAAATCAATTGAACTAAATTTTTTGAAGCATTACTATTTTTTTCAAAAAAGAGGGAGAGAGAGAGAGAGCTCTCATCACTGGTTCACTTCTCAAATGCCTGAATCAACTCCAGGGCAAGCTGGGACAAAAACTGGGGGCCAGGAACTCAATCCATGCCTCCCATGCGGGTGGCAGGAACTCAGTCTCTTGAACCATCACTACTGCCTCTGAGGTATATATGAGCAGCATACTTGAGTCTAGAGCCAGAGCTGGATATCAAACCTGGGTACCCCAGGGTGGGAGACCAAATGCCTGCCTTATTCTTTTATTTTAACTATGCATTTTTAAATTTTGTTGTTGTTACTATTGTTGTTCTAGTCTGAACAATGTACACTGAACAATGTATATCAGAGTCTATGTAAAGTTAATATCATATTATTTCCCACTTTCAGCTTTTCACTTCACACTCTTAAGATCGTCACAAAACACACCAAACACCGGAGTAAGGGGAAGGGTTTATTGGGGAAATCCAGTATACTGGAGGGAAGGGGCAAAGAAGGAAAAAGAGAGAGAAGGAGAGTGTGAGAGAGAGAGAGTGGAGAGGAGCTAGCAAGGAGAGAAGAGAGAGAGCAGAGAGAAGAGAGACGAGAGGGGGAGAGGAGAGGAGAGCAGAGAGCACAGAGAAGAGAGAGCAAGAGAGCCACGTGTAAAAAGAGAACTCCTGTCTGGGAAGCAGGTCTAACATCCCTTTTCCAGAGGGCGGGCAGGGAAGCAGGAGCAGTGAATCCCATTAGGATGGGGGTGGAGCTTGACAACAGCGGTTGGGCCATGTGGCCACCTGGCTTCCAGCATTGGAGGCGGGGGCTAGAACCTAGGATGGGGTCAGGGTATAGATTGCACCATAGATAAAACTGCGCCATTTTCCTAACCCACACTGACACTTCCTAATTTCTGTTTCCTATTTGATAAATGTAAGAAATTTACAACAGTACAATTAAGTTTATCAATTTCAAATTATTATTTTATGCCATTATTTTCATATAGATTTCCTCATTTTTGAAATGAATTACTGCTAATAATAAATTACATCAAATTTCACTTAGCTGCAATTATTTCACTTTTTTCTGAAAGTTATTATGACTGTATACATAATTATGGTTTAACATTTTTTCTCTTAGTGTTTTAAAATGTTATTTGCCTCTGTTTTTCATGTTTCTCACAAGAAATCAGCTATAATTTTTTTATCATTGTCAGCTTTTCAATTATATTATTTTCCCCTTTAATGTAATGAATGTCGTTTTCTCTGATGGCTTTCAAGAGTATTTTTGTAGTTTTATTATGATACCCTTAAGTGTTTTTTTTTTTGGGGGGGGGGTGTTTATTCTATTTGGCATTTGCTGGGCTATGGGTCTTTAAGCCAATTTTTTTTTTTTTTTTTTGCATCAAAATTGGGAAAAGCTTAGCCATCCTTTCCTCAGGTTCTTCTTTGAGACTTTCACAATCTCTTTTGGGATAAACTACATATATATTAGATAATTTTACATCATTCAACAGTTCACTGTTGCTCTAATCCATTTTCCTCAATCCTTGTTCTTGTTGTTTTTCTATTGAATTGTCATGAAATTTGTTGGGCCCTTCTTAAGCATGTCTCCTCTGCCAATAAACCTTCCCAATCATTGCTTTTCTCATTTCACTTACTTTTCAGTTCTGAAATTTCCATTTGGTCTTTTAATTTCTTAAAGACCAACTTAAAATAATTTAAGATTCTATTTTACCTGCTAAAAATTATTTCAATTCAATTATTAAGGACATATTTTCCTTTAATTCTTCGAGTATCTTTCCTCAAGTTCTTTTTTTTTTTAACTTTTATTTAATGAATATAAATTTCCAGTATACAGCTTATGGATTACAATGGCTTCCCCTTCCCATAATTTCCCTCCCACCCGCAACCCTCCCCTCTCCCGCTCCCTCTCCCTTTCCATTCACATCAAGATTCATTTTCAATTCTATTTATATACAGAAGATCAATTTAGTATAAATACTTCAACAGTTTGCACCCACATAGAAACACAAAGTGAAACATACTGTTTGAGTACTAGTTATAGCATTAAATCAAAATGTACAGTACATTAAGGACAGAGATCCCACATCAGGAGCAAGCGCACAGTGGCTCCTGTTGTTGACCCAACAAATTGACACTCTAGTTTATGGCGCCAGTAACCACCCTAGGCTGTCGTCATGAGTTGCCAAGGCTATGGAAGCCTTCCAAGTTCCCCGACTCTGATCATATTTAGACAAGGTCATAAAAGACAGGTTGAGGATAGTAACCAATGATCCTAAGAGTGGCCTTAACCAGGTCTGAACAATTATACAGCATTAAGTGGGGAAGAGGACCATCAGTACACACAGGTTGGGAGTAGAGCCATTGGTGGTAGAGTAGAGGTTATGATTACAAAGGAATGAGGCCCAAGTGTGCTAGACAGGGTCTAGAACAAAGGACAGAGTCATTATTAGAGGAGCTAAGAAAGGTGCTGTCTAAGCTCAAGTTCTTAGAACATAATTATTGATGGACCAAGGGCATAAGCCTCAGCCATTTTAAGTTCTTGTTATCCCTGCCTTCTTTCAAGAGACCAATTCAGTATCACACTCTATTGTTCCCACCCCACTCCCTGCATTTCCCCCCAGGTTTGGAAGCCCATGGGTCAAACTTGAAGAACCTGTATGGGGAAGCTCATCTCCTGCCTATTGCCCCCACCCCCATCCCTAGCCTACCTAAGATGTAAAATGATCAGCCCCTGGGTTCTAGGCCCTCTGCCATGTGTTTGGTCTGTGTGCACGCTGACAGTTTGTTGACCTCTTTAAATTTCTTTTCTTGGAATAAATTTGCTTTGGCTGTGAGTTTGTATTCTGTTTCCTCTGTTCCACACCTTTTTTCTTACATTTGGTGTCCCGTGTGAGGAGGCACCAATCTGTACTCTTGTTCTTACATTTATAATAGCTGCTTCAGCGTTCTTGTTAACGTTTACATCAAGGCTTTCACAGTGCTGATTCTGTTGACCGCTGAAATACATGACTATTACATTTTCATATTGCTTTGACTATCTTACAACTCATTATACACTAGATATTTTGTATAATGTGTTGTAAACAATATTGATTCGATTATTTTAGCCTAAGTATCATGTTTGATACAGAAAGAAATTTAACTGCTCATTAAATAGATTTGTGTAAGCATGGTTTTCACTTGGTCATTACAGATCTGACAATGACACAATATTTTTCTCAAATCTTCTACCTTATCAGAACTCAGATTCCTCAAAGTATGTGTCTCATGAGTTGTTTTTTCAGTGCTTGAGTTTGGTTTCATTGAGAAAGGCTGGAGTAGTCTGCACTAAATGTTGTGCCTTCTCAGCTATATCTCCAGGGTTCTTTAAGTGTTTCTGAACTTATTTTCTGTCAGAGCCAGATTCCATCTTCCAAAACTGTTCAGCCTCTGACATCAGGCTCGGAACCATTTAGAAGGTATTTTTTTGGTAACTCTGATGAAGTTTCAACTTTCACATCTGCAACCCAACCCTTGATGGGCTTGCTTGGAGCCAGACTTTTGCCTACGCCTCCTTCAGCTTCCTCTTGTCTTATGCTCTGGAACAAAGATTCCAGCTTCTTCAACTGTTGCAAACTGATTTTTTTTATTTTCTCATCTCAGAAGGCTCTTCACATCATCTCCAGTCTCTATTCACTATCACGTGATCAGGAAATTGTTTTGAGACAGAAAACTGATTTGATCATGTGGTTCAGCACACAGAATCCCTCCCATCAAGTTGAACACCTAAACCCTGTGGCCTGCTAATTAAGTACAATGTTATAATCATTTATTTCAAAGGGGATTAAATTAGTTTTAGTTTCATCACAGGTAGAATAAAAAATCTTCTACTTATTTTTATAGAAGGATATGGTAATCTAGCATAAGTCTCCAAGGATATATTTAAAATCCTATTTTCCTTAATCTAATAACGCAGGTATGTTGTTCTCTTTGAGAAATGTGTTTTCCCTCTTTCATGGTATTGCTTTTTCTCAATCTTGGTTTCATGCTTACATAAATCAAAATTACCATAGGAATCCTAGTGTGCAGTCAAAATAGGAAGATCAGGGAAGAGTTAATTGACAAAGACGTGGATGGAGGGAACTTAGTCCTTCAAGAACAATTTGGTCTCTATAATAGTACTTATAATAAATTAAACATGGTTAGTGTTGATGCCGACATTTCCTGCTATGCGTGGTGAGGAAGAATTGAGTCAGCATTCACTGACAGAAAGGTGGAGATGATAGAAGCAAAAACAGAAGATACAATAGGGCTGCATAATCTAGCTTTCATTGTTCCAGCATTCATGTATGTCTTGCTGTTTGTTTATTCAGAGCCTTTGCAATTTTCCCATTAGTTAGTTTAATTTGGGTCCTGCTGTGAGATCCATTCAGAGAAACTCCTGTTGGCCCTTTTGTTAGTTTGATCCCAGTACAGTCACTTTTCACAAGGAGAGTCCTACCTAATATTGAAACTAAATGGTTGAGGGAAATGAAGACTGATTCAAGAGAATTTACTTGATGTGACTAGAGTAACCTAAATTTTGCTGTTTAGACTTGGGGGATTCAAGCCCTGGTACATGGCATTTTGATTAATGATAATGACATTAAGTAAGTGTATCTTTAAATTGGTTTTTATTCTTTCCCACATCTAAAAAAGAAATGATGTCTGTAAGTTTGTATGATAACGACCCCACCTTTTTGTTTTTGTTTCCTTTGGATTTCTCAGATTTTAGTCAACTATATTAATCCCCCTTTATCTGTGTGGAATTGATTCTAAAATCTCTAGTGAATGCCTATGTATTTATAAATATATTTATATTTATGTATGCACACATATGTGTATATATACATACATACATACGTACAATGTTTTCTTTCATATTTGTTCTTAGGATATATCTCAGTAACATCAGAATACATTTTTTGTTGTTTTCTTAAATTTTTTTTGTTACTGTTGTTTTCTTAAGTCAAGAACTTTTACCTTTTCACTTAAAGGAATAAGTTGGCGTTTTTCTTTAGTGTATCCAAATTACCAGCATCACTATTCTGGTACTTTGGGGTCATTATTCAGTAACATACGGGTTACTTGTGCACATACACTTTGAAAGCACTTTGATAGTCAATGTGATAACTGGGATGGCTACTAAGTGACTAGTGGGTACTGGATATAGCCTGTGTATGCTGGACAAATGTGATGATTGATTCATATATTGAATGGATGAAAGAGGAATGTGCAAGATTTCATCATGCAACTTAAAATTTATGAATTGTTTATTTCTTATATTTTCCATTTAATATTTTTGTGCCAAGTGAATAACTGAAACTATAGGAAGTGAAACCAGAGATAAGGGGAAATTACTCTGAACAGGAATGAAAAATATCATAAAATATTCTGAGTCAACACCTAAGGTTTCATTGAATTTTTTATATCCCAAGCACTATGGTCCAGGGCTTAGTTTGATTACAATCTCCAAATGATTCAAAAATTTTATTTATTTATTTACATTTTCGTTGAAATATACAAAGAGACAGAGATAGAGCTCTTCCATCTGCTGCTTTACTCTACATATGTCTATAGTAGCCAGAGCTGCAATAGGCCAGAGTCAGGAGCCTATAATTCTTTTTTTTTAAATTTGTTTTTATTTATTTATTTTTTTTTACAGGCAGAGTGGACAGTGAGAGAGAGAGACAGAGAGAAAGGTCTTCCTTTGCCGTTGGTTCACCCTCCAATGGCCGCCGCGGCCAGCGCGCTGCAGCCGGCGCACCGCGCTGATCCGATGGCAGGAGCCAGGTGCTTCTCCTGGTCTCCCATGGGGTGCAGGGCCCAAGCACTTGGGCCATCCTCCACTGCACTCCCTGGCCATAGCAGAGAGCTGGCCTGGAAGAGGGGCAACCGGGACAGAATCCGGTGCCCCGACCGGGACTAGAACCCGGTGTGCCAGCGCCGCAAGGCAGAGGATTCGCCTCGTGAGCCGCGGCGCCGGTCACAGGAGCCTATAATTCAATTTGGGTCTTCTGTGTGGGTAGTAGGGAGGCATGTAGTTGAACTATCACCTGTTGCCTTCCTGCATTAGCAGGAATATGGGATTGGAAGTGGAGCTGAGACCTGACCCTAGGCCCTCTGGCATGGAATGTGGGCATCCCAAGTAGCATCTTAATCTCTGTGCCAGTCATCTTCCCACATACTTTAGATGCATATACTGATGATTTAACTCATGATCTGCAAAGTGTCTATGTCTCAGATATTTAAAATATATTAATTTTGTCACTACTTATGGATAAAAGGAGTTAAGGTTGTTAATGATTACAAAATTCATCACTACTAATGGAAGAAAAGACTTATTATTTTCAAGATTTGAAGATGTTTAATTATTATGTTACCTCTTATTATATAAAATAATTTAAAAATGGAATAGAAGCTGTCACATAAACTATTTAACTATTTGCATAGGGTTTAAGGAAGAATTATGTTTGTTAACCTAAGAAAGACATAGCATATTCAAATGTAACACATTAATTAGCTATATTTAAGTAAAAACTCAGAAAAGTAAAAACTATGAATTTATGCTCCTTTCTTCTCACATTTTTATTTATAATGTTTATATGGACAAGATATGGTAATGAAATGGGGGCTGCATTAAACAAGACACAGCCAAATTTTATGGCTTGGCTTGGGGAAAGAAAACAGTAGAGCTTTTAAAATAAGACTTACAATGACTTTATGGAACTGGATTTGGGGAAGGCTGTTAAATAACTGTAAGCCTTTAACTCACCAAAGTAAAATAAATAATTTCATTTATCGTGGTGAAAAACTAGCAGATCCAAATGTAGATTCAAATCATTTACTACTCATAAATTTAATCAGAAAATTTGTATACATTGAAGTTTCAGTGTGTATCATTTGTGCCTCATAGTTTAACGGGTAAGAGGTGAATTAGAGACTATATTAGAAGGAAACAGAGTGAAGATTTGGGTTGCACATTCTACAAGATGTGCAACTGGTTCACTCACATTTTCCAGAACTGTGTATTCCTACTGTAAGCCATTTTTACCTCTTTGTATTCTTGCCCATGTAACTGAACAATTAGAATAAAAACATTGATCTTAAAAATATACATTTAGGAAATATTTACATAACACAACTTCACACAAGCATATTGTATTATGTGCTCCCAAGATTTTTTCTCACTTTGTTTTGATTATCTGTCTTATCTTTTTGTCAGTCTCAGTGATAGATATTTGGCTGCCTTTTGCAAGACTTGAGGTGTGTGTGCGTGTGTGTGTGCATGTGTGTGTATTCATGTATGATAGGTGTAACCGAGTATCAAGTTGAAGAAAACAGTGCTTAGAGGATGATAGACTTCTTTTTAGTGAAGCGGTTTATAATACCCTATCTTCAGGAAGTTCCAGTTACCAGAACCCTCTCTAATGAGATCATGAACAACCAAAGACAGGAGTTTCTCCTGAGAAAAGGCTATCTCCTACTTAAACTTAGGTCCTGCAACTATTAACCAAAGTCCCTGGTTTCTGGACTCCATCTATCCTTACCCAAATGGTGGGGGAGGAGGACAAGGCTGCGAGCCTGTCCTTTGCAGTTACTCCCCTTTAACTAGGTGTCTATTTAAACCTGAGAATCACATGGTGTGCATCAAAGGTGGGCAGGTTCTTTGTCCCCAGCCTCCTTCTGTTGTTGGAACTTGGCTTCAATATTTTTCTAACATAAAACCTCAGAAGTTTATTAAGGAGTTGAGCAGCACTTTGACAAGTACTCCTTGTAGGGGCATTGGAATTTCAAATGATTTTTGCTTTTCTGTATTTAGTACTGTTCTTATAATTGGCCACAAAATGAACTTCCAGCACCACCTGGAGTAGGAAGAAAGGATTGAACCATTTGTTAAATGACTCAATGAGCCACTTGTCCCTGAGATGGAATGGCTGAATTGTGACTTTTGTCATAGAGGGTGAACACCAGGCTTTGGCCAATAGATGAAACTCCCATAAATAATGATATGGTAGAGATGGAAGGGGGCCTGAAATAGACAACAATGCTCCAAGAGTGTAAGCCGCATTCTGAGTCTTATTACTGATGCTTTTCAGAAAGAAGTTCTGTCATCTTTGTACTCCTATACCGTGAATACATAATGGGAGAATATTGCTTGTAAAACATATTCATTCCATTTTATTCCTCTGATTCCTTTCTTCCATTCATTCCAACAATCAAGCCATGGTCACTGTTCTCTGACTATGTGTATGCTGATTATATAAGAATTACCTGCAGGACTAGGCAACACTCTAATTCTCCATATAATGCCAGACAAGGTACCTTTATTTCATTCTTTCTTTGCACTTCTGGAAGCTCTTATCTTCTGAATTGCCAAAGTCCCTGTTTCTTTATTTGCCTTTCTATGTCTGTTGCTGTCAATCAACATAGGTTGCCAAAATTTCCCAACTTCTTTTGCCTTATCAACCTTTTCAAGCTTCCTTGAGTGTGGCATTGCTGGTAATTTCTACCTAAAGTAATCCTCAAGTGTCTTCTTTGCAGAAGAGAGAAAATGAAGAGTGACTATGTGTAGTTCGGGAGAAAGACTAAGAACTAATATTTGCAATCATTTTGTGTCAAACTGTGATAAGTTTCTCACTTCATTCAACTTGGTAAGAGACGTATGAAATGCACTACATCAAGTGAAAGATGTGTAGAGTGTAGAGGGACAACATAACAGAGAAAGTGGTTTACACTCTCTGGGAAACAAGTGGGTGGCTGGATACTCTTCATTTGTGAGGTGGTATTAACCTGGTGACACATGAACAGGCTACTGAGAAGTGACTGGCTAGGCATGCCATACCTACTTGCCTTGATTCTCCTTCTGCAGTCCTCCAGCCTGTTCTACATGCATCAGGGAAGATAAACATTCAATGACTTCTCATGAGACCAAGAATCTCAAATCCTCTTCCAGGTGGACATAGATGAATAAATGGCTCATCTTTCCAAAAATTAATTCTTACTGTCTTTACTCATCTCACCCCAACCATATTGGCCTTCTGGGTTCTCAAAAAATACCAAGTGTTTTTCAGCCTGGGAGACTTTACTTTCTCTTTCTATACTTTCTCTTCACTATACCTAGGAACAATGGTTGTATTCTTGGAGTGGAGCTGTACAGTCAGGCTGATTAGCAAGTGGGAGGCATTTCAAACAAGTTCTGTTCATCAGGTACAAGAAGTTCTTATCTGACAACCTGGCTCAGTAATCAATTTTATATCCTAAGTGCTTATTTGTTAAATTGAGGCCTTCTATTTCACTCAGGAACATTAACAAGCAGAAGCGTTGAATTTACCTAGGGAGTGGGTTTGTATATTGCTGTCTTATCGATGTTTGTCTTTCACTTATCTTTGACTATTTATTCCTGAGAAAGTTTCCTTGCTCACATTATGAGCATTGGGTGTGCTACTGATTATGGACTTTGAATTTGTAATCTCTAACTATTGCCATATTTTGTATAATTGTTAGCTGTTATCTGATAGAAAAAGAGTTAATTACATCAGAAATTAATATGGTTCATCCATGTTAGGATTAATTAATATGGTTCATCCCCCTAGTTAGGATGAATTTTAGAGACCACTTTACTTTTGGGAAATCTTAAGCAATCTAAGAGGACTTGCTTTAGTAGTGGCTGCTTCTCACATGTTGCATTCTTTTTAAAAACACTTTTTGAAAAAGCAGTGGCTATTATTTAGTAAATGCATATCTTGGAGGATAGTTGTTGGGAGAGTAAGGGGATGATTGACAATGCCACCTGTCTCTACCAAGATTTTAGCAGAGCTGGCTATCAGTTAAACAAATTCTACTGGGCAAAATGAGTATATAGATGATGACTCCTGTGGGAATTTAAAATATTTCAGGACTGTTCTTCCAGGCTCAACAACAGATACAAAACAAGTGGACTGACCTAGTTGGTCCAACAGAAATGGAAAATCCTATAAGGCAAAAAAGACATTAAACTGTATCAAAGTATCAGGCAATCCTTAATCCACCTATTCAAACTCTTTCCCTTTACCTCTTTTGTCCTAAAAATACTTGAAGAAATTCATTAAAGAGAGGAGAAGGCTTTAAGACTTTAGGGGTTTGTATGTTTGTGTGTGTAGAAGAGGCAAGGGTTGCTGTTTATTTGGCTGTTTTTGTAAGATATCATCAAACAAGAAATCTAGCATTAAAATAGTATGGAATGAAATAGTCCAATAAGATTAGGGAAAATTATTATTTGATAATCAAAGAAATATTTGGATCTTATGCAGCATTTTGGAAAAGTTGGATTTTATTTACGATAAAGACTGAGAATAAAAGTCTTTGTTGGGTGATATTTGACAGAGAAAGTGGACTAATTGGAAATGCAAATGCTGTGGCATCTATTATGAAACAGACTTGGAAATACATGGAAGGAGCAAAGAAAAACTCACATATAGCAAATATGATCTTTAATAGAAAGTAAATTACTCAAAATGTAATTGCCAGGTAAGGACATATCTAAGGAAAGTAAAGTTATCTTGTCTTCTAACCCCTACCAATGGCAACCTCTTTAAAGTTACTTGCTGATAAATCTTTTCCATGTTTGTACATCATTTGCTAAAAGTAAACCATTTAGAATCAACTTGCATAAAAGGACACTCAGCAGTCCTGACCTATTTGTCTTCTTGGAAGCATGAAAATGAAATGATATATGGGAAAGAGAGCTACTGTGCTTAAAACGGGTACATTTACTGGAAATCAGCAATCTGAATTTTCCATTTCCCTCTGAAGCTATGGATAACAAATCAAGATCAAGGAAGGAAACAGCTGTGAAAGGAATTAGTAAGGATATTTGATAAATACAAATGGAAAAAAATCTTTTATTCTCCAAGTGCCTGTATCATAATAAAATGAGCCATTATCTGCATCAGTGTTCACTACTCTGTGTGATAATAAAAAATTATCAAGGAAATGCATTCAAAAATACATATTCTTGGAATGAAACCAACCTTTGAGTCAGACTCTTCAGTGGACACGATTCATTTTTTTTTGGAGTATATACATGTTCTTAACATTGTACAATATTCACAGGAGTCAACACACTGATGAAGGTGGACATCTACATAGCTTGATGAAGACAAAATATGGATCAGTTGTGTGGTTACAAAACAGAATATCAGGAGAATTTCAGTATATCTTTATCAAAAATTCCTCATTTTCATAAAGTGATTTTGCTTTTCTCTGTACCATGTGCTGCCTGGATGGACTTCTACAACTTGCTTCATTTTCATTTTTTACATTGTTTCAAAATAATTTTAATAACTAAAAGGCACATAGCTTTATAAAAGTGTTAAATTCCACACTCCCTTATCTGAATTCACTTTAAGAAGTTTTGTTGTTAACTCTGGCTTGTATTATGAAATCATGTTCTCAAAAACATAAACTATGAGGTCAAAAAGGAATTTTAGAATTTATCAAGTCCAGCAGTTCTTAAATTTGGTTTGTTAAAGATGATAAATGGCAAATCTACTGAATCATACTCCAGGGATGGAAGAAAGCCATGTAATTTCACAGCTTCTCAAGGTGATTCTGATGCAAACACGAAGATCATTGACCAATCTACATGGAAATACTCCAATTCTAGAAAAATTTCAGAAACCTAGCCTAGGTCACAGAGGTAGTTTGGACAAGTGAGAACTAAAGTAGAGAACCCTAGTTCTCGGTCCAATGAATGTTCTTTCTAAAACATCAAGAGATGAAGTAATTTAAAACATAATAGGTAGTCACTTGAGATTGTAATGTCACTGAATTTTATACTTACAATTGCTAGTTTGTGTTACATGAGTTTTATACAATAAAAGAAATAATGAAAACCAAATGAAGTGCTACTTATGGAGACAATTAATTTTCTAAATAATATCTAGAATTGAAATCATATGTCATGTCTGGTTAGTACAACAGCTCATAGGGACATAATTGATATGGATCATTCATGCCACTAAATCAGCTCTCTGATCTATAAACTGTGGGTTTGGATCTGATCAGACTTCGTGGTTAGATGAATGGGAAACTTTGAAAGAGGATGTATGTAGTGTGCCTGGAACTTGATAAGTGTTCACTGCTAGTTTTGCTTGAGGATGTACAGTAAATCATATGCTTTTTCACATTTATACCTTACTACAGAGATCCAAACATAGTGGGTGATTAGTCACTTATTTATTGATGTATTAGTTAATAAGACACACAAAAGAATCACCACTGTATCTTATTGAGTAAAAATAAATTTCCTTGAAATCTCACTTTAAGACAGTTCAGCAAATTCCATTTACTCCATATGTGAATGTTCTGCTTTCCTGAGTCTGATTAGGTTACAAGTTGTAAGGGCAGAGCTCATGTTTTGGGTAATTACAGCTTTAAATGCACCCAGAAGGCTATTATACACTGGCCATATCCAAGGAGTATAATAAATAATTAATTGAACAAATAAATAAATAAAAATTATAGCTCATAAAAGCTCCTCATTAACTTGCCTAGTACTAGACTAGCTCTTGCAATTAATTTGAAACTCTCTTGTTTCTCCTTTATTAAGTAAGCTGAAATGAAATAGAAATGATATAATTGTTTTTGCTTTCTCATTTGGAGAAATGCTCATGTGGGCTCAGTTTTCAAAGCACACAGAAAATGAGACCAGGCACTCCCTATTCAATGCACAAATAACAGAATCACACTTATTCAGTGAATATATATATATATATATATATATATACAAAACCTACTGCAATGCAGAAGATACTAGAATTTCTATAGATTTAGAAAAATAAAAGTACTTATTTTGTCTTCACAGAAATATTTTAGAGAAATAAGTGGGGTTCACTCCTCCTATAACCACCTCTAATGAAGTTTCCTCAGTATTAAGTCCATTTGTTCTTTCTTAAAAAAATGCATGTATGTGTTACTACTATGGGATCACAATTTGGAGATATATCTTCCACCCCTAAATTACTGGTTGGGTTATGGTAATTGACAGAGGATGGGTTATGGTAACTAAGACATGAAATTACCAGTATATCTTCTTTGAAAATAGGTGGTGGAGTGATGCTGTCTGTTCTGTTAAGGTCACCTGGTGGAAACTAAGGAAAAAATAAGCCTGGTATTGTTTGGGGAAAATTTTGTGGCAGTGGACAGTGTTTGCAGTGGTAGCTTTCCTCCATGTTAGCTTTATGAGTTCTCTTACAAAAACTTGAGGGTACTGGGGCAGAAGATCTCCTGTACCCTAGCCCTCACTCACTCTACTGATAAATTATTAATTATCTCTGCAAGAGTATCTCTCTGAAGGGTTTCTGAGTGCTTCAAACACAATTCAGTGATTATTATTTTTCTAATCCAAAACTTAGTAGAGTGAATAATGGCCCACATAATTCATTGAAGGGATCTTAACTTGATTAAAATGAATCACCCATGCTCATATAAATGCCTTGCCCATAATTTCATCTTGAATTGGCGATGTGGCAATGGAGTGCAGAAAACTGTACTAGAAGTCAGGGAAGCTGATCAAGGGTGGAATCTTCTTCAGTGAGCTATACGACCTTGGCAAAACAATGCTTCAGGACCATAGTCCAGTGAAAGAATTGGACAACAAAAAAACCCTTTATTGCGTCAAGGTTCAATCTAGCTCTTAAATTCATAATTCACATGACATTTCTGGGTTCCTGCAGAAGAGATATTTTTACTCACTTTATTGGGAAGAAAACAGGATACATTTTTTCTTTCATTGCTGGATTTGTTAGAGGCCTTAAAAAACCATGTCTTTATCTTGATATTCTGCCAGACTGTGGATGGAACAACATTGTGAGTTGGAAAACCACAGTTGGCTACATGCACTCTCTTCCTAAATTGTTTGCCAAAGGTGAAACTTTGTTTCAAAATGAATGGCTAAGAGTCTATTAGGTTTGCTATTAAAAAAATCAAACAAACAAACAAACAAACAAAAAAAACCCAGAATCATTTAAATGTGTGGTTGAGTGAAGGAAGTACTGAGGATAGCACCAAGTTGTAGGTAGGTGAGTTTTCCGGTGTCTTGCATGCTGTGAACATAGCTCTCCCTGGTGGGCGCTGCCCGAGACAGCCTGACATTGTTTCTCCTCATGGCTGACAGTTGTCGAGTGCAGTGGGACAATCAGTTTCTTGGTTATCCTCCAAGGTGAACAAGGTCAGTTTTAAACAGCTTTG
Organism: Lepus europaeus; assembly: GCF_033115175.1. NCBI lineage: Eukaryota > Metazoa > Chordata > Mammalia > Lagomorpha > Leporidae > Lepus > Lepus europaeus. Next base: position 57,314,275 of record NC_084828.1, read on the forward strand.
CTGTCAGGGAGCCTCATATTTTACTCTGGTCTCCTGACCTCACAAATCTTGAGGCTGGCGCTGAAGTCAATGAGTCCTCTGCAGCCTGATTCCCCACAGCGAATTCTCTCTTTTGATAAACAATGCCTCACCATGGTTCTGCCAACCCACATAGGTTTTTAGGGGCCAGGACTGCAATTAGTCACTGCAGCCATTATTCAACTGTAATACCGGATTTGCTTTCACAAAGGGTGATTTTCTTTTAACTCTCAAATTAAGCACCCACAAAAGGAAAACTGTCCTTGAAAGTTTGGGCCTCCACATTAAATCACAGAGCTGACTTTGAGTTTTGTCAAATGATTGTCATAGGAGAGGATGAAATTTCACAGTAATTTGCTTATTAGCATTTCATTTAAAACATTACCATATCAAATTGATTTAATTCTCCTCAGGGTATAAATATTTAAATTTTCCAAGCTCCTATTATGTTCCTTGCCCCTATTTTGTTCTTTTGCAAGAAAAAAAAAATGAACATGTTCAATAGATGTGTCTGTTAATCTTATTTAAGGCAAGGAGGAGCCTGAAGATGAATGGTTCATGAGATAACAGATGCCCTAAGACACAAAATATCTTAAAAGTAAGAGCATTTCAGCTCCTGTTTTGTTAAGTGAAAGGGATGTTCCCAATTAAATTTATATTTGGTATTTTATTTGAAGTAAAAGAACTAAGTAATGCTATTGATTGCAAGTAGGCCTTTTAAATGTGTAATAAGTTCCTTGAAGACATTTATTATTGGAGCAGACCTTTTTTGGGATGTGCCTTGCTGATCCTTGTCTGTTCCTTACACGTTGTTGACATTTTCAGAGCACTAGAAAGAAACTATATATTCCTTTGCAATGATCCTGGGAAAGGAACGAAAAGATCTATTTCTCATTTTTGCTTCTGCTTCTAGAACTGTAGACTAACAGTGCTGTGAAGGAACTGTATTTGTACAGATAGAAGAATCTATTTACCAGCTTAGAAAGGTAAATGGATGATGCAGGTCCTCTGAAGTCAGTGGCCAGAGCTTGGACTAGAAGATAGAGGATAAGCATTTGCTTCTCTACTTCTTGATTTGCCTGGCCAGGTGTATCTATCCTTTCATGGTTAATGCCTGCATTGGTAGTGCAGAAAAGTAGCTAGAAGCTAATGATTTATGAAGAAAACCCTTTATAATCTATGAAGCAGTTTACAAATTATTGGATAGATGAAGCATTGTGCATTCCACATCTAATGCTATGATTATTTTCCCTTTTCCTTTTTGCATGCAGCATATACTAAGTAGAACTGTGCCCTGTGGTGCCCATGGGACAATTATAAATGTAGCATTGCTTACCTTTGATTTCTCTGCTTATTGCATTGTATTAAAATTTATTGTGCTGTATTAAATTGGTGTTTTATTAAAATTTATGTACCAGTGGTTGGAAGAGAATTACCAACACCTGTGACTAAAGCAGTATCTGAAGGGAATGATTATCCTGGTTAAGCATACACCGGAGGATCTATATCTGTTAGAACTGAGAAAAGGGGGCTGGCACCGTGGCTCACTTGGTTAATCCTCCTCCTGTGGTGCCAGTATACCATATGAGTGCCGGGTTCTAATCCTGGTTGCTCCTCTTTCAGTCCAGCTCTCTGTTGTGGCCCAGGAGGGCAGTGGAAGATGGCTCAAGTGCTTGGGCCCCTGCACCTGGCTCCTGGCTTTAGATCGGCACAGTGCCGGCTGTAGCAGCCATTTTGGGGATGAACCGACGGAAGGAAGATCTGTCTCACTCTCTCACTGTCTATAGCTCTACTTGTCAAATAATAAATAAATAAATACCTTTTCCCTGTTCCCATTATTATCTATTACAGTACTCTATTTTGTTTCATTTTTTATGTTAAAAAAAAGTAAAAAAAAAAAAGAACTGAGAAAAAAATAGAGTGGTCCACTCTAGGTGAGCTGCAGAATTGAATTTTAATCTTTCTTTATCATCACCACAAATATCTCAAGACGTTCAGGATAGAAATGTTGTACTTTATGCTAGACATGGATACTTTCTACAATGATTCAGAAATATTCCTTATAGGCAGTTCTTTTGTTAAAATAAGTTATCAGATTTAATAAGGGATTCCAGTACTAAAATATCAAAGAATATTGATATTTCACATAGTAGAGGATTTTTTTTAAACTTTTATTTAATGAATATAAATTTCCAGTGTACAGCTTATGGATTACAATGGCTTCCCCCTCCCATAACTTCCCTCCCACCCGCAACCCTCCCCTCTTCCGCTCCCTCTCCCCTTCCATTCACATCAAGATTCATTTTCAATTCTCTTTATATACAGAAGATCAATTTAGTATAAAGATTTCAACAGTTTGCACCCACATAGAAACACAAAGTGAAACATACTGTTTGAGTACTAGTTATAGCATTAAATCACAATGTACAGCACATTAAGGACAGAGATCCCACATGAGGAGCAAGCGCACAGTGGCTCCTGTTGTTGACCCAACAAATTGACACTCTAGTTTATGGCGCCAGTAACCACCCTAGGCTGTCGTCATGAGTTGCCAAGGCTATGGAAGCCTTCCAAGTTCGCCGACTCTGATCATATTTAGACAAGGTCATAAAAGACAGGGTGAGGATAGTAACCAATGATCCTAAGAGTGGCATTAACCAGGTCTGAACAATTATACAGCATTAAATGGGGAAGAGGACCATCAGTACACACAGGTTGGGAGTAGAGCCATTGGTGGTAGAGTAGAGGTTATGATTACAAAGGAATGAGGCCCAAGTGCACTAGACAGGGTCTAGAACAAAGGACAGAGTCATTATTAGAGGAGCTAAGAAAGGTGCTGTCTAAGCTACAATTAAGTTTTCTGATTGAGAGGCAAACAGAACCTGATAGAAGGGGCTTGATAATAATCTGGTGGGCTTTAGGCCTTGTAAGTTAAGAGGCCCAGACCTATCTATCTCTTCACATGGCGTATATCCTAAGGGAGGTGTGAACCTCCTAGGGGAAGGCACTCTGTTGACTTTCATTACTTGGCTGGCCTGGGAGGAGAGCTGGCCAGGTAAAGGCAGGTGGCATCTCTAACAAGAAATTTACAGTTCTGTCTGCAAGGTTGCTGACCCTACTTGGCCATCCCCTCAGCTGCAGTGGTCACTTTGGAAGTTGGGCTGAGTGAAGGGCTTTTCAGCTTGGAGCAATAAGATCTGTGGCTCTGACCTGGGCATCCTTCGACTCCAGGGCAGGTCCATTTCCAGTGATCCAACTCTTGGCAGAGCTGCCAGGGCTCTTCACAAGCTGACTTCTGCTGAAGCCCAGGCTTACCACATTGAAAGCCACTGCAGTGGACTGGCCTGTTGGGTCTCCTTGAGGGCAGATCACTGTACAGATCAGCCATTAATAGGCCTGCCACCCATTGCTTCTGATGCCTAGCTTTCTTTTCCTCCTGGTTTGTCTTAAAGCAGACCAGAGGATGCAAGTCAAGGGAGTGCCCAAGTCCCATCTCTAATCTTCGGTGGCCTGAACTACAAGTCTATAGTCACAGGCATGTTCTGTAGTAGTTTTTCTAAGGTAGACAATGCCCATGAGGAAAATTATATTCTCACTTTAAAACTTTCTTTCCCTTTGGTCTGAAAGGGAGGTTTTTTTTCTACTTACTGTATACTTTGCTGATGGCGAAGAGAATCTAGCTATGAGATTATTATTTAAGTTCTTATTTTGGCTATGCTATTACAGAAAAATGTTAGCCATCTCTTTTATAAGGTCTAAAGATTAAATTGTGCGTCCTACATATTCCTTCATAATAGAATTAGTTTCCTACCTTGAAGAGAATAGAGAAATGAAAGTAGAGGATTTTGAAAAATAAATTTTAATACAGTTTTATTATTATAAACAGAACAAGTGGGCCCTGCACTGTGGCTTAGTGGGTAGAGTTGCTACCTGCACTGCTACATCCCATATGGGCACCAGTTTGAGTCTCTGCTGCTCCACTTTCAATCTAGCTCCTTGCTAATGTGCCTGGGAAACCAGCAGAGTATGGCCCAAGTTCTTGCACCCACATGGAAGACCAGGAAGAAGCTCCAGGCTCCTGGCTTCAGATCGACTCATCTCTGGCCGTTGTGGCCATTTGGGTAGTGAATCAGTGGATGAAAGACCCACCCCTGCCCCCGTCTGCCTCTGCCTCTCTGTAACTCTGCCTTTGAAATAAATAGGTAAATTAAAAAAACAAAACAAAACAAACAAGATTTTGTGCATTCCATATGTACAGTTGAAAGAAGACAACCACTTTTCCCTAACTCTCCTGCTTCCTTTCAGTCTCCTCCCTCCCTCCCCTCTCTTCATCAGTTTTTGCAAAGACATAATTTCAATCCACTCTATATTCACAGGCTTAATTTGCCACTAATCATGCTATTCAGCAAGTAAAAGTAGGAAGACCACAGTTCCACAGGAGTATAAATAAGGGCTAAAAATGACCATCATGTCCCTAAATGACTATTTAATTCCTGTATATTTTTTAGTATTCTATATCAACTGCCACATATCAGAGAAAACATATGATATTGGTCTTTGAGACTGGCCTATTTCACTAAGCACACTGCAGTTCTTAGGTCAGTTTTCTATGATGACTTCTTCATTGTAGCCTTCTGGACAAAATCCAAAGTATTAATCTTGACATCTCAAGCCCTTGCTTCTCAGGTCTCAGCCTACTTCCTTAATGCTGCCTCTTATCTCTGGCTCTCCCATACATTATTTTCTAGTTATATTTAACAGTCTGTTATTTGGCTGCTACATTGCCTTGTCTAGTCCTTGATTGCTACATTTCTCAATCTCCTTGTATTTGATATTCCTACATCTTGTAAAGTGTCTTCACATGTCAGCTTGACTAACTCCTACTCATTTTTATAATTCATTTGCCCTTACGCAGAAACCTTCTTCATCTTCTACCACTGCCCCAATCCCATCTGAGATTCTTGTTCTTCCTATATATCTCTTATTCATTTAACTATCAATCTGCACATTTATTATATGAACTATATATTGTGTTTATCAATCTATAGTGCTTACCTGTATCTGATACATGGTATACTTCAGTCAGTGTTTGCTGAACAAATAAACGGGGTAAACTGGGAGCCAAGAAGTGAGAAATTTTAAAAGATGCCTACAAAATTGGCCAGTTTTTGGAAACAGAATGGAGAACTCAGTCTGAATAGTGATCATTTTTTTGCATTTTTCTGTCTCTGTGCTGACATTTAATGAAATCTTTTAAAATGTTCTAGTCTCTCTAAACTGGGCTAAGAGGGCATGCAGAAGATGGTGTCTGTGTTTTAGCTAGAAGAAGGAAAAGGCATAACTTGCCTTCTGGGCTGGCAAGACGGTACAACATTACCTTAAATGGGAAAATTCTCAGCAAGGACTTCCAAGGAGAATGGAAGAACTGCTGAATCAGTTCTTTTCCCTTGCAGAAAAGCCTAGAAATTTGAGGTTTCATTCTAATCAGGTAAATCCCATTTCTGTGCAATGCCTTCTTGCTTCTTCCTTTCAGCCACATTCTCTTCTCTTTGCCAGGGTGTTCGGAGCCTTTGTGCTGTCTTTCTGTGCCCTAAACCCCCACTGATTTGCTACAATGCATTCTGGATTCTTTTACATGGGTGGCTGGGACTTTGTCTAGGACAGCAGTCAACTACACAGGGCTTTTACCCTTACAGGTGCCGGATGTTTATGGATGATAGAGCATAATATATCATGCATCATAGCTGTAGGTTTTTCTCCAAAACTTAGTGTCTTCATACTCATGCAGCAATCATTTTATCATCTTTTGCATTTCCTTGGATTTACTGTGTTCAGCTGACTGTTACTCTGCTGGTATTCAGATAGTTGTTTGTGGAATCATCTGGAGACTTGTCTGAGATGCTGTGATGACTGAATCTCCCTTCTTCTCCTTGTGGTCTTAGGGATTCTTCAGTTTATGTGACCTGTCTTTGTAGCCACTGGAACCGGGGGCTGCTGGTCCTGTAAAGTCTAAGTACAGAGTGGTCACAGTATCATTCAATTGCATAACAACATCGTTAATGGAAGTCACAGGGGAGCCCATATTCAATGTGGGAAGGGACTATGGAAATTCATGAATACCAGGAGGCATGGTTCACTGGGGTCATGTTAAGATCAGCTAGCTAACAAAGGACAATGCATTGTGAAAAGCAATTATTTTTATTTAAATAGTTTCAAGTACTGAGACTGTGTGGATTTCTGCATCTTGTAAGGCTTTATTCCTTTCAGTTCCCTTCTCAAATTCTCATTCACTTTTACTCATCACTCCATCCGGCACTCCTGCTTCGTCACTTTGCTTGTCTCCCTCACTTTCATTGGTTCTGCTTCTTTGGCTCCCATTGAGATGATTTTAGGAAGGTGAAGATATCAAGTTCCTGTGCTCCCTTATCTCTGTTCTTCCTGGTCTCCATCTGTCTATTGTAACTGGTGTCATGGGAACCAACAGGCTCACTTGCTCGGTTAGCTGCCCATAACCCTTTATGTAATGGCTCGACTTTGTGCCACTTTTGTCTGTCGGTTCATATAAGAAGTTGAGGTGCATGCCTGGGTGCAGGTAACTCAATACAGTCCAGTTGACTGCCTCAGACAAGTAGTTGTGATTCTGCTGATGTTATTGCTCACTGCTGCAAATAAAGAGGCATGAACTTGCACAGGGCTCCTAAGTTGTTCATTGGCTTGTTCGAACCCAGATCTAGTTTCTCTGGAGTCAAACTCCTAAGTCACAGCTTCGTTTCCAAACAACAAGAAACAACTCAGCACCCAGACCCTGTCATTTGTTCTTATTCATCTTCCATTTTTCTCTCCTGCCTAGATTTCAAACTTGATTTTCTCCTCAGGTCTATCTTCCACCACTCCTATATATCCTAAGCTTTAGTCATTTTGAGCATTAACATATTCTTAAGTAGATTGTGACCACATTTCCTTTGGCTGTTACATATGTTACTCCTTTAGATAAGAAGCAAAGAATATCTTTCTAAAACCTTTAACATCCTCTGTTCGCTCTTTGAACAAATTAAGACATTCTTCATGATCTACTATGAAGTCTCCTTCCCTTCCTCTGCATGGTTGCTTGATCTTCTCTGTACCCTTTCAAAGCACTTTTGATATGTAATTTATTTTATTGTATTGTAAACACTCAGGGGAACTGTCTTTCCAGTGATATTTCTTGTTCACCTCTGTGTCTTTCTATTTCAGTTTTTCGCAGTGTATAAAATATAGGAGTTACACTGAATTGGTTGGTTGGATTATTTCAATCTTACTTTCTTTTCTCAGCTATTACCTCTGGTAGATGTCTGTCACATCTTTCTCTCAAATCCTTTGGCTAGGCAACCACATTATATATATATATATATATATATATATATATATATATATAATATTATATTTCACATTAGAATTTATACTGTGTCCTGTCTGGGGTCACCTACAGAGTAGCATTTCTGTAATCACACTTATTCTGTTTCCCTTCTAAATTTTATCATCTCAGTAAAACCAATGTTATCCCAATTACCAAGGTGAGCCCTTATCCCTTTCATGTATCCATATCAATTCTTTGATTTTGGTCATTTTTTTTCTTCTGATATTGCTCCCATATTAATTTTTGTCAACATATTCTTTCTATCACTCTCCTAGACCAGAATTTCATCTTCCTATACCTGAATTATTATCTGCTTTTCCACCTTATTTCTTTGTTTTACCCTCTATTATCTCCTTTTCTCTCTCTTTGCTAGATTAATCTTCCTAAAATCACTCTTTCAGAGTGTTGTTCCAGTTGCTCTAGAGATGCTATCCCTCTGCTGTCATCATATTTTCCCTTTTGCCTAGTTTTCACTGTGTTCCGCATTCCAAATTCCAGTATCCATGTCTTCCTGATTTCGAATGAAACAAACATCCATTTAATCCCAACTGCAAGGTTCATCTGTCTAGAATGTTCTTGCCTTTCTACCCTACTCACATATCAGCATCCTACTCATTCTCCTAAGATATATTCTAATTCTGATTATCTATCATCTTTCTTTCAATTTTTTCTTGTCTATATCTTTCCTTTCTCTGCACATATATTGTATCAAAACTATTTTATTACTCATGATTGCCAGTTGTATTTTATCAACATATATGTGTCTCAAGGGGAGAAACTATAGTTTATCTTTCTTGGTAGCTCTCACAGTGTCTCATTGCCCAGGACAATTCTAAACATGCAGTAAATGAGCATATTAGTATGACCTGGTAAATTATATGAACTTTTTAGTGTTGGATTTTTAACAAAGACTTATTTTAATTATTTGAAAGACAGAGTGACAGAGAGGTGTGATCCTTTCATTTGCTGGTTACTCCCCAAACGCTCACAACAGCCATTTCTGTGCCAGATTGAAGCCAAAAGCCAAGAGACCAGAATTTCATCTGGTTTCCCACATGGACAACAGGGACCTCAAGCACTTGTGCCATCATCTGTTGCCTTCCTAGGTGCACTATCATGAAGCTGGGTCCAATGTGGAGTACTCAGGACTTGAACTGGTACTAAAATACAGAATGCTGGCTTTGCAGGCTTAATTTGCTATACCTTAATGCCAGCTCCAAGTGTTGGATTTCCTAGATCATTATGCACAGGTCAATGGGAAGGTATTTCTTAGCATACCTAAAGGAAGCAACGAAAAAAGACATTTCTCATTTCCTACAATTCCTAGGTGAGATGTTTCCTATTTTGGCCCTGGATGATGTGTCTGCATATTGGAAAATAATAATAATTAGCATTTGTATGCTAGTTAACTGCTTATAAAGCATTCTCACTTATACATAGTTCATCATAACTCTGTAAGTTCTTTTAGATTTGCTATACATTTTGTAATTGGAGAGCTGATGTGTAAAGATGGGATGGAGGAGGATTTGGTGATAGTGAAGGTTGCTTTTGGTTGATCCCAAGGAGGTCTGTTTCTTGAAGTGTTGAGAAAGATATTATCTTTACACATTTACTAGAAACTAGCTTAACTTCTCTAATGTTTCAACAATGAAGAGAATTCTAGATACACAGATATACAAAAATAAGCATGAGTGCTGGAACCAGGATGGGTCATACTATAGTGGGATTTTTCAATTGTTCCTCAAGTCAGCTTATATGGTTAAGTTTTTCTGCTATTAAAATCTAGTAGATGAGACAAAATTTCATAGAAAAACACACACAAAAATGAAAGGAAGTGGAAAAGAAGGATTGAAAATGAAAAGCACGTAAGTGAAAAAAAAATGAAGTGTTAAAATGGATGCACCAGAATGTAAATGTTTATTTTTAAGATTATATCGCCACCTAGTAAGTCAGTACAGAAATACATCCACAGAAAATGACAGCTTCAGCCTGGTATTCACCTCTTATCCTCTGGCTCACAATTCTTGCTGGTACCTTTCTCTCTAAATATCAGCACGTGAGACCAAATCAGCATACATCTCACATAAGCTTTTTGAGTTCTCAACACTCAGCGTCAGCTCACATTTTCCCATGTATCTGTGGGTATGTAATGGAAAAGTCAACAGCACACATTTTAGAGATGGAAATGTGTCAGGAATTTCTCTCAGTCTCTGTTATCTATCCTTGAAAAAGGATGAATTAAAATTGTGCGTGTTATCATTTGCCAGTTCTAGTTACTTTGGGTATTTCATTAGTGAAAATATTTCACATGTAATACTTTCACTTCTGCCTAATAAAACAAGAAGTCTGGTTATGGGTCTTTGTGAAGAAGCATTAGAATCACAGAATTAAAAACACTAAGCAGAAAGTCTTTAAACTACACCTTTGTCATGAGTTTTCCTATTATTTTAAACAGTCTCATTTCTTTTGCAGTTGTTTTTGAGGACTGCTTGGTCAGTTATCCTGTTTCTTTTTTAATGAAAAGTTTCATAAAATACTTCATAGGACTTTTGGGTTTGGTGTCTATAGTTGATTACCCAGATGGAATCCTGATTATAATCTTTACTAGTTCTAATTTTTTCATCAGTGAAAAGGGGATAACAACAGTATAAACATCACAGGGCCTTTACAAGAAATGTGTTAAGTATTAAATGCTCAAAAATATCACCATTAATAACAAAAACAGAGTAGAGGTGTTAGAATCAAAGGATAGGAACTGACCCCATTTTGTCACCCACAGTAGATCAATATGTCTTAGTCAGAAAGAGACAAGAGAAGAGTCATATTTTAATAAGACCAGGGAATCATCTTTTTTAAATTTTACATGATTGAATTTTTAAGATTTTTGTATCTTAAGAATATTTAAGGCCGGCGCCGTGGCTTAACAGGCTAATCCTCCGCCTTGCGGCGCCGGCACACTGGGTTCTAGTCCTGGTCAGGGCGCCGGATTCTATCCCGGTTGCCCCTCTTCCAGGCCAGCTCTCTGCTATGGCCCGGGAAGGCAGGGGAGGATGGCCCAAGTCCTTGGGCCCTGCACCCACATGGGAGACCAGGAGAAGCACCTGGCTCCTGGCTTTGGAGCAGCGAGATGTGCCGGCCGCAGCGGCCATTGGAGGGTGAAGCAACGGCAAAAAGGAAGACCTTTCTCTCTGTCTCTCTCTCTCACTATCTACTCTGCCTGTCAAAAAAAAAAATGTTTAAAATTGAATAAATCCATTTCTTAAAACCTTGAAAATATACCTCCAGTTTTTCGCTACTACCTTCCTTTCAATAATCTAGTCCTATTTCTGTCCTCCAGGTAATGTCTCCTTTTCATTTGAAGGACTTAAGAACTGCTCACAGTATTTCCACTGCAGAAGTGAATGAGGGCTAGCGCTGTGGCTCAATAGGCTAATGCTCCACCTGCGGCGCTGGCACACTAGGTTCTAGTCCCGGTCGGGGCGCTGGATTATGTCCCGGTTTTCCTCTTCCAGTCCAGCTCTCTGCTGTGACCCAGGAGTGCAGTGGAGGATGGCCCAAGTTCTTGGGCCCTGCACCCGCATGAGAGACCAGGAGAAGCACCTGGCTCCTGGCTTCAGATCAGCACTGTGCACCGGCCGCAGCGCGCCAGCCACGGTGGCCATTGGAGGGTGAACCAATGGCAAAGGAAGACCTATCTCTCTCTCTCTCTCCCTCTCTCTCTCACTGTCCACTCTGCCTGTTAAAAAAAAAAAAAAAAGAAGAAGAAGTGACAGAGAGGAGAGTGTTGTCATGGAAGCCCTTTCCAAGGGGGCTGTCAACCATACAACTGTCAATTTTGCTTCACTCTGACATGGCAGATCTGTTATTTGTTCCTTAATAACCGTTTCTTTCTTTTTTTTTTTCCCTTAAGAAATAGAACTTTGTGTTGGTCTGCAATCATGTGGCTAAACATGATCTAAACACCTTGAGATGTATTTAACTTCTGGGTGATGCTTTTTAAAAGTAATATGCATGTCTTTCTTCCTTTGCCAGTTTATCCCTTTCTTCCATGAGGGGTGTGGTTTTGATGGTGGGACTTGAGCAGCAATTGTGGACCAAGAGACAGAAACTGAGTGTTCAGGTGGAGTGAAGCAATGTGACAAAAGGAAATCTGGCCTTGATCTTTGTCATAATAGCCATGGAATACCTTATTCATGAAGGAGAAGCCACTTCTTATCTTAGTTATGCTTATATATATTTTAATTTCTTTATTACAATATTTTAAGATATATTACAACTAATTCTAATAGTTTCAGAGTAATAAGCCCTAGAAATGTTAAATAAAATTATAGATTTTAAGTGTGGAGACTGCATATAGCAAGACACTATATCTCCAAATCTAGTCCTCCAAGGACGTTGAAATAGAAAAGCCTTCTCGTGTATGCTCAAAGAAAATTCCCTTCTTGATGGTTGGCAGGAGAACAGGATTGTGCAAGGTTAGAGAAGGGTAAGATCATGATTCTTAAAAAGAGACTTTGAAGAAATTAACTTAGGATAGAGAGGTGGCAAGTCTGGAACCCAAATTTCAAGCAGAACAAAGGAACAACCCTATATCAAAAGGAAGGGGGAAGAGAAAGGATTGGATGTGAGACCATGTGTGGGGAGAAGTATAGAAAAGGCCATGTTAGCAGACAGAAAGAACAGGTCTTTGGGAAGAAGATAAAATATTTATTAACATTTATTAAGATAGTCATGACCTGGATTGCAATATGAATCCTACTTTTCCATCTCCTCTAATAATAGATTATAACCAATATTGAATACATGCTAGGTGGCAGGCACTATGCTTCACATTCTAAAATCCTTACGGAAGCTCTTTGAGGCAGGTGATGCTGTTATTATGAAGCATAAAGGGAGGGAAATCACTTGACAAAAGTCATCATGCTAATAAAGTTTGGCATTTGAACTCAAGTAATTTGCTGTAAACAATGCACTTTATTTTCTTTATAAAATCCTTACCGAATACTCCATTGCTGAGCATTAGCTTCAGAAAAGTGAAATTTGATTACACAGGAGCTTGAAAAAGAGGGCACAAGTGGACCCACTGGGAGTTGAGTTAATTAATGTATATTCCCAATAAGTAGATCAATTTCTGTTCATTTGATATTTCCCCTCTATATACTACACTATACTACACTACACTACACTACACTCTACTATACTAATCACAGAACGATGTATTGAGAACCGTCTAATGCCTCCCAGATAGCTAGTGTTTCACTGAACATACTTTTCAAAATTCTAGAGGCAGAAAGTGTAGTAACCTGGAGACCAAAAGGCCCATATGTCCTGATTTTCTGCTCGTTTGTTTATTGGGCTTTGTGAAAGTTACTGCAGGCTTCTAGGTTTCAGAGTCTTCATGTAGTAAAATATTGGCCTTGGATTTGATGAAGAGGTGGTAGGTGACATGTGAACTGAATAACAAAATTTGTAGTTGAAGAAAACAGTAGAGATGTAGCTATGAAAAACACTGGGTACTCAAGTCCAGTTGCTAGTGGAAAGGGCAAAATTAGAATGGAGCGAATTCTGTAGTGAGACACCTTTCCTTACGCATTTGAGTAATGGCATCAAAGAATAGATGGGGAGGATTTTTTGGTGGGTTAAGCTGCTCTTTGCAACTATGCATCCCATATTACTCAGGTTGAGCTCCCCTACGTACTCAGTTCTATTCCAGATCCCTGCTAATGTTCCTAGAAAGCAGCAGATGATAGCTCAAGGACGTGAGTTCCAGAGATCTATGTGGGATACCTATATGGAGTTCCTGGCTCCTGAACTAGTGGGTGGAAAATCTCTCTCTTTCTCCCCAACCTCCATCTCTGTCACTCTGCCTTTTAAATAAATAAATAAATAAATAAATAAATAATTTTTAAAAAGCTCTATGTAACACAGTTGTTTACCTATTCTGGATCTGGATTTAGACTTTATGAACATGGAAACAAAGCTGATTTCGATGCTATGTTAGATTCCACTGCCTTTCCTGTTAGTGTATTTTTCTAACTCATGACCAAAGATTCCAACCTTGTATTTTCCATTTATCTTGCTCATGCAGTGCTTTGACAAAATTATAAAGAAACAGTTCAAACAGATTCAAAGGTTGATCTTCGTCCAGGCGAACAAGGCAGAGAAATATTTTCCAGCCAGAGGAAGTAGTATGTGGAAGGCTTGAATATACTAAAATGTAATGTAATTCAGTAACCTATGATTAGTGCAGACTGGCAGAGTTTTTGCTCATGGAATTGTAGGTGTGGGGGTGATAATGAAGCGGAACCACATAGAGAAGAGACAAGGAGTATAAACTGAGTTTGTAGGGTGGTGTCTTTCCCATGTTTATGTTCAAACTTTAGATCTATCTCAATAGGAAGTTCAGTAATTAAACACAAATGAAAGGTTTTTTATTTCTAATCATATTCTCTGTTGTTTTACTTTATCTCTCTCATCATAATTCTGTGATTAGATGTATCAAATTTTCAGATGCATGTTTATTTACATGTAAATAATTCCCCCCCTTCTCCACAAGATTTTCATAATGTGATCTGTCTTATGGATAAGTCTAATATATATGTTATAGGTCTTTTTTTGGAATATTTTAAACCAAATTTATTTCTGGATGAGACCAGGATAAAAGGGATATTTGCGTTTCAAATACACATGATGTTGTTGCTGGGGATGAATGTTAGGCTGGCTCTAGTTAACGCATAGGAAATCTTGATTTAGAAGATACAAAATGAACTCTCGTATGTTGTCTCAGCCTGTATATCCAGCCTCATTCATCTCTGCACACTCCCTTCTCAGCCCCTGACCCATGCATATGTAGTCTCCCCATTCTTGGTCCCTCATGTCTCCCAGAACATTCCTGCCCTATTATGGGAAACTATCTCAATCTGGCACAGGTAGACACTTAGCTTTGGTTGCAATGATAATATTTTGGTACAATATAACTAATTCTTGACATCAATTTCTTAGCATCAATAGTTCAGTTATGTATCTTAGAGTTTGGTGGAGGGAGGAGAAGTAATTGGAGAGGGATGAAAATGGGGGACTTGTTCTTCACTTCCTCTTTTCAGAGATAACTATTTCTGTAATCTGTATTCAAAGCCAAGAATTTAGAGGAGAAATACCTCTCAGTGATTTCTACTAGGAAGGCAAAGTGTAGGTGAAAGGGAAGGAGAGAGATTGAAGGAAGGGACCAACTACTCTGCTTTCTGAGTCAACAAACATGGTTTCATTTAATCCTTATTATAATCTTGTGAGGATGGAATCACTATTTTCATTTTATCTTGAAGGGCAGAAAACTCAAAAAAATAAATAACATCTTCAAGGCTAGGCAGCTAACAAGGCAATAGAACTAGAAATTGAATCTAAACTTTGGATACTGAAAACCTATCACTCTTACCAATGGCATTGATTAATGTCTTAACACACTGAGGTGAGAAGTAAACGGGGTCAAGATATATTTGAATTGGTAATCATGGCCTGCTGATTTATAGTGCACTGTTCCCACCCTATTCTATTTGAGCTAATATCTTTTGGATGGAAAGTACTGTCCTACACATTTTGTGATGATCAACATTAGCTATCTAATGAATGATCATCTGATTAATTAATTTGGCACATGGCACTTATATTTTTTCTTAGAAATTATTGGAAATCTTGCAAGGTCTTTGACTACCTGGTGTAGACCACATATCATGGGTAATTTTGGCTCTTAAAATTATGCTCAGATAAATATCTTACTGCTTATACTAAATGTAATGGGCTAACCTAGATGTTTGGCTAGAAGTTTAATGAGCCATACTCTAAAACCCCCTGAAGCTTTAAATTCTTTTGTTCTAATAATTAGAATTACTATGATAGAGTCTTATTTTTTAATGTAACTGTCTTACTGAGTATTTTTTTAAAGAATTTATTTATTTATTTGAAAGGCAGAGTTGCAGAGAGGCAAAGGTGCAGAGAGAGAGAGAGAGAGAGAGAGAGAGAGGCCTTCCAACCACCGGTTCACTTCTGAGATGGCCCCAATGGCCAGAACTGGCTCCATCCTAAGCCAGGAGCTTCTTCTGGGTCTCCCACATGGGTGCTGGGCCCAAGGACTTGGGCCATCTTCTACTGCTTTTTCAGGCCATATCAGAGACCTGGATCAAAAGTGGAGCAGCCAGGACTGGAACCTGTGTCCATATGGGATGCCGGCACTGCAGGTGGCGGCTTTACATGGTAGACCACAGAGCCGGCCCCATGATAGTGTCTTATAAAAAGGGTAAGGTGTGAGATGAAAGGGGAAGAAGGAGGGTTCTATAATCTTGAAGGAGGTTACAAGTATAGTTACTTGTAAGAATAAGCATGGATGTCTTATATAGTATCAGGGAATGGCAATACTAAAAGGTATACTGGTTTTTTTTTGTTTGTTTGTTTGTTTGTTTGACAGGCAGAGTGAGAGAGAGAGCCAGAGAGAAAGGTCTTCCTTTTTGCCGTTGGTTCACCCTCCAATGGCCGCTGCGGCTGGCGCATCACGCTGATCTGAAGCTTGGAGCCAGGTGCTTTTCCTGGTCTCCCATGCGGGTGCAGGGCCCAAGGACTTGGGCCATCCTCCCCTGCCTTCCCGGGCCATAGCAGAGAGCTGGCCTGGAAGAGGGGCAACCGGGATAGAATCTGGCGCCCCGACCGGGACTAGAACCCGGTGTGCTGGCGCTGCAAGGCAGAGGATTTGCCTATAGAGCCATGGCGCCAGCCAAGGTATACTGTTAACAGCAGCATTTTACACTGGAGAACTTTTTCACTGGACTGGAGTAGTAACTTGTTAATAGAATCCTTAATTACACACACACACACACACAAATAGGAGTAGGTTTTTAAAAATCACTAAAATTCAAGTGGGTAAAAGATATGCAAGGGTTAACTTCTTGCCTTTAAATTTTCTAATAAACTTGGCAACAGGATGTTAAAAGTTTATTAGCTGGCTGTTGGTTAATTAACCTTACTGCTTCTGTTCTTGTAGACAGTAAAGGCACACAAACCAAATCAACCAGCACATAAGCCCGTTATAAGAACATCTTTAAAATAATTTACTTAGCTTATTCACTCACACATTTTTGAGTTCTCTATATTATAGAATTCTCCAAGTGAACAAATATCCCAACATGTTTGCCAAAATATAAAGATGAAAAGAAAAATGAGTTCTCTTATAATACCCTCTGGGATTAATTACCCTGATCTGACTAGACTGGTTGTTAGATCAGAATTACAGTCATGAATAAGTTAGATCTTAATTAAAGTCATGTATGGGGTCCAAGAGGCAATGTCATACAGGCAAAAAAGCTGTTTTGTAATAAGTGAAAATTAGCATTATAATATTTTGTGAGAAATTGGGCTTCCAGTTAGAAATATATCTGTTGAGATGTCTAAACAACTTCAGGCTTAAGAAAGTTGATCTCTTTTTTCCCTATGTATGGATCTGTCTACATTTTCACTTTCAGACAATATTAATTGTTTATTTTAGGTAATATGATGAAATAATATATTATCAAATTATCTGTTCATTTTCTTTTATCTGAAAATTCATGACAGTTTACATTAAAGGTTTTAAAATTTCCTAATAATTCTGAATATCTTGTGTGGGTGGAAAACAATGAAACAAATAAGATTTTGTAGAGAGTGGATGATAATAAAATTTCTTGGTAGTAGAAAATGTTACATATGAGAAAAATAGCTCTGGGATAGATAATAGAATTTTTTTATGCATGGGCTTTTACATTTAAAGAAGGTTCATACTGAAGGCAAGGGGATGAACTGCATATGTTTCTTGACCTACTCCTTTCTATTGAGTAATAAAAATAGTCTAATTTGTCACAAGCCACATGAATGAAATGAGGCATTGATTATGCACACACATACACCCCAAAACAATGGCAATTAACTGTGAAGACTAAGCTAAGTCACAGGGTGTTATGCCAGGAGGGAATCCAAGCTGAGTTCTGGCCTCACTATGAATTAATATTCTTAAATGGATACTGAGGAAGGACTGTAGCCATTATGTAACACTAGCCAGATAACAAAGCACATTTGGGAGAAAATTCCAGAGGGAAACAACTGAGATTTTTAATTTAATTTAAGGCTCCTGATCATTTCCTCCTTGGTAGCAGGTGTGTGTCTGTTGGGGAGGTTCATTCCCACATTTCTAGAGGACTTAGGGCTTTATGAAATCTCTATAAAATCTACAGTGGGTTGGTGAAATAATTATTTTCATTTTATAACTGGAAAAATTCATATCACAGAACTGGAAAATATTGGAGATAGATATCACTTTCAAGTCTTCTGACTCTAAGGCTACAATTTTTCATCTTTGCCTTGCCATTTCTTTAAAAGGCTCAAAGTCCTACTTTCCTGGAAATAGAGGTGGGGAAAGAAACTCAACAATTATCTTTCCAAAAGAGAATTCAAAAAATTTGCAGAGTAGGGTTCTTGAAGGTTTGAAGAGTTAAGACCTCAATTTTAACTATCAGATCTACAAAGAACAGCATATTATCTCATTCTGATAGGTAGATTGATTAAACTTGTATAGAATGGCTGTTGAAGTTTCTTTTATCCATTGGATCATAGACTCATAATCATATATATCATTTAGTCCAGTGCTTTGAATTACACATGAGAAAAACATTGACTAAAGATGCTGGACCTATATTTATTATAAATTAAGAATCTCATTTATAAAGGTTAGGCAGGGACAATTTTTTAATGTGAAGAAAATCCCAAATTGCAATAAAAGTCACCAAATCCCTTTAATAAGATTTAAGAAGAAATTTAGCTGTTTATTTACTAGCCAATTGTTAAAATTAATATTGTTTAAAGAGATGACCATATCACCACAACACATTCATGAAATGTTTTATAAGATGTTAAAGGTGATAGATACAGATGGTCTGGGTTCTGAGAATTTTTAATCTTAAAAAATGCCATGATTGTCTACTTAGCAGATTTCTTGATTTTCATAGCATTTTTTTTCTGGCTGTTAGAAGTTTTAAAGAGTACAGTCATTTGGAGATGAATTTGCAATCCTGTATGAATGATTTGAATGCTTATGAAAACGGAAGGAGGAAATTAGAGTATATATCATATTTTCTGTGATGTTTTTTTTTATACAAAATCAACCATGTCTTTGGCTTTAGCCTATATCAAACTTGTTTCTTTTCCTGTTCTATCCAAAAACAAAATGATCTAATAATATGATGATGTTCATTAATGTCCTGAATGACGTATATATGTAGCATTATAGCACCTTTCCAGGTAGTCAGAATATTAAAAAGGAACATAAAGTGAAAATCATAGATAGTCAAAGTTTCTGTTGAAATGTTTCAGAAAATACACCATCAAAATGACCTGAGTAAATTTCTTGCAGGTTATTTTCCTTCTTGTTTCTTGGAGTGAACACCAGATGAAGCATATTAGAAGAAAAATGTAGATTAGTTCAATTTGTCAGTTTTTTGAGAAAGAAAAATGCCTGGAACTGGCAAGCACTCTATACCAAAGATGCTTCCAAATGCCTCCCAACCCTCCCACCCCCACCATCATGTAGTGAGCTATTTTTATAACAGAAAGCCAGGAAATGGCAAATAGAGATCATCTGACTGAGGCAGCCGGCTATTTGCCTTCTTTGGTCATAATTTGGTAGCTTTCAGCTTGGGACTGGCTGAGAGGTTGGTTTCTGTGATTGGTTGAGACTGAGCTGCTTGGCTACACGAATTACAATGACAGGAATTACAGGCTCTTAGTCTACAATCTGCTTGCACAACAAGCTAAACTGTAGTTCTCTTCTTTCTCTTTAGACTGACTCATTACGAAGTATGGAGACTGGCTTAGGCCAATTTATTCCTGGTCAATAGTGTGCGGCTTATTTTTAGAAGTATATATTAGCCTTTTTCCATTGTTATAATAAAATACCTAAGGCTTGGTAATGTATAAAGGAAAGAGGTTTATTTAACTCTCCACTGTGGAATTTCAAGGGTATAGTGTTGATGTCTGCTGAGTTCTGAGGAGGGCCCCATGGGTAATGGCAAGATAATGGTGAAAGTGTATATGAGAGTAGTTGCAGGGTGAGATTGGAAGCCAGGGAGTAGAGAGAAGCAAGTCTTGCCTTTTTAAAAATAATAATTCACTGTTAAGGAAACTAAATGTTATCCCATTAGATCTACATTAATCCCTTCCGAGGACAGTGACTTCAAAGACCTAATCACCTTTCATTAGATCAAGTTTCCTAAAGGTTTTACCCATTCCCAACATTGCCATATTAGAGATCAAGCTTCCAACACTTGAACCCTTGAAACACAAACTGCATCCAAACCATATCAGGGCCACATAATGCAAACAAAAAAGCATAGAAACATTAATTAGCATTAATTAGTAGAACTAGAGTAAGCACAGAGCATGTCCATTATGTAGCACATGGAACTGAGATCAACTCAGGGAAGAAAGAATTCCTCCATTTATCTCAGAATCATGCCAAACTATTTACTGTCTGCTTATGTTTGTTTTTAAGCCCTGCAACCATTTGTGTCAAGAAATACTAAGGATAAAGTAAGTGGGGATGCTGTTTATTTGTGATATTCTAATTTATAGAATTTACTGCAGATCTTACAGTGTTTTATCACTACCTCCTGGAGGTTTCTTGAAATTCATGCTTTGGGCATTATGCAACTTTCTTAAAATTGGAAAATTATTAGTTCTTAATCAATTTGACTTTTAGCAAAGGACTTTTGTACTTCTGACATTTTTCCATGCACTATTTATCCATTTACTACTAAATTGATTTACTTTATATTCCAGGTTTGTAGTTTTGGATCTGGTTCCTGACTTGTCTCTGATGTGAACTATTGATTTATACTGACATTTGTGATTATTAAAAGGGCTAAATGCAAGTGTTTATACTTCTAATTTTTCATCTGTACATGAAATTCCTTAATAGAAAGTTTTTTGATTAAAGGAAATGTTTGGTGGTTGTATTTGGCCTCCTTTGGCACTTGCAGTTTGAAAAGCAGTAAAAACAACTCACCTGGTCAGAAAAGGCAAAACAGCAAGTGTGATGTCATGTGTCTGGAGAACTCAGGGGCAGTTGAGATGTGAATTTGCCATACAAGGGCAAGAGGCTAACAACCTCTCCATCAGTGGGATAGCCATCATGGCTGTAACTCATGAAAAGGCAACAAGAAAGACCCTATTGCTGTCCAGTATTACAAAGCTTTGCATGACTTTATTTGTTCAGAGGTGCATAATATAAATGGAGTGCTTATAATTGTAGGTATAGTACATTAAATTTTGGTAAAAGTAATTTTATTTTGGTAAAAGTTGTTCTGGATGGCTCAGTAGGACCCCTCCTTGGGTAATATGTTTACTTTGATTTTTTCTCCAATGATGCAGAATGGTTTATAGCCTAAATATTTTCTCCTGATGATACTTTCATTTCTGGTATCACCTTTTTCCCTTTCAAGCCCCAAAGGAAAAAAGAATTATAGGACACATATAGAGTGGCAGATAAATGTAATACACTCTAGGAACTTATTGATTTATTGATCAAGAGTCACTTAAAAAATCTATAATGTGAAAGCTAATGAAAGAAGGAAGGCCAGTAATACGATGTTAAAGTGTATGAGTCGGCATGATGCACGAATTCTCATCCTAATTCATGTGGTATTGGATATGCTTACACATATTATTCTTCAACTTGAGAATTTTTATGAATAACAGGGAAATCAGTGCCATTTAACTGAAATATTATAATACAGATTTCTATTTGGTGATTATGTGAGTCTTCTTGAGGATGTTCAAAAATTCACTTAATTAGGTCACCTTTGGGCAAATTAAATTTCAGGCAAATTGAAATATATCCAAAATCTGGCCGGTGCTGCAGCTCAATAGGCTAATCCTCCACAGCACACCGGGTTCTAGTCCCGGTCGGGATGCCGGATGCCGGATTCTGTCCCAGTTGGCCCTCTTCCAGGCCAGCTCTCTGCTATGGCCTGGGAGTGCAGTGGAGGATGGCTCAAGTGCTTGGGTTGGGCCCTGCACCCGCATGAGAGACCAGGAGAAGCACCTGGTTCCTGGCTTTGGATCAGCGCGATGCTCCAGCCACAGTGTGTTGGCTGCGGTGGCCATTGGAGGGTGAACCAATGGCAAAAGGAAGACCTTTCTCTCTCTCTCTCTCTCACTGTCCACTCTGCCTGTCAAAAAAAAAAAAAAAAAAAAAAAGAAAAAAAGAAAGAAAGAAAGAAAGAAAGGAAGAAATATATCCAAAATCTTAGATCTTCTGAATAACATTTAATGTCCTGATATGTTAATCTGCTTATTGGTACATCAGGGAAGGGAAATAACTAAGTCTATAAACAAAGAAAATAAGCAAATGCTTAAAAATAGATGAGAATGTCCTGTATTTGTATGATATGTTTGACTTCTCTTATAAAATATAGTATAAAGCATTTGATAAAAATAAGTTTTTATTACAATTTTGTGTCATTTTTTCCAAAACTGAATTTCTATTTTTTTTCTCCATAATGCTTTATAAATTTTAAGGTCATCAGATAATTTTTTCTTATACTCATTTTAGTGATGAATATGGTGCTTTGAATGGATGGTAGCCATCTGCTTTGCATTGTAACAGTAGGTGGCTAGTTTTATAAAACCCAGAAGCTATGGAATCTAGAGAAAAGCAGAAGTATAATTAATATGTTTCATGGAACTGATCATTGAAAAGTATAGGAATCTACAGATTTGGCCTTTCTAATACTGTTTATCCAATGGTAAATTGTGTCTCTTTTACTATTTTATACAACATTTCTATTAATCAGTGTCTCACCAGTTCCTGACAACAGGGACCATGTCTTGGGCTTTTCTAAGCATATTATTTCTTTTTCCATTCTGGGGGAATGTACTTCTGTCAATATCATGGTTAATAAAAATGTTTCCATGACATTATAATGCATGAGTATAAAGAGAGAAGGACTCTTGCTTTCATGTTAGAAGCTATCAAAATGTAGGCTTAGGCCAGCCAGCATCCATCTTTCTATGTAGAGAGAGTTGATTTGTAGAAAGAAAGAATGAGGTCATGATACAAAGAGCATCAAGAACTGGAGCCAAAACAAGGCAAGAGAGCCTTGAGCTCATTCACATAATCATGACTGAATTCTACTTTTGAACTTCTAGTTATGTGACTCCATAAATTTCTTTTTACTTTATATGGTTTCAGCTGGGATTAATCCTCATCTCACTTAAAGTATTCCTCATAATTTTAAATGAAAAGTGGCTCAATGGAAACTGAATTTTTCCCCTAGAAATTTGAGAAGCTGATATTAGGTAAAGGATGATATTTTGTAGATAAATACACATATTATTGCTCAGGGTAAGAAATAAATATGAAATGAAATGTTTTAATTCTATTTAACAATAACATTACTAATAGAATATAGAAAATTTGTATTTTCACATATTGATGGAGAAAAGGATTTAGTATGAAGTTTAGTATATAGAACAAGATTTTATTACAATGATGATATATTTATATTCTAATTCAAATGTTACCAATAATTGTTAAGCTAAATTTTGGCTTTTATTCTCACCAATGAAAATGCATTCTACTTTTCTTACTCATTTGATTTTCTGTCTGCATAAAATTATACCTGATACTTCTTTTTGCTTCTCATCCTTTGCAATGAAATCTTTTTTAATAAAATGTATTTACTTTATTTATTTTAAAGGCAGAATGGCAGAGAGAAAATGAGAGGCAGAGAAAGAGATTTTATCATCCTGTTGTTCACTCCACAAATGACCAGAACCACCAAGGCTGGATCAAGCAAAAATCAGGAGCCCAGAACTCCATCCAGGTCTTCCACATGGGTGACAGGGAACCAAGGTACTTCAGACATCTTTCCTCTTCTTTCCCAGGAAGAATATCAGGGAGCTAGATCAGAAGCATAATAGCTGGGACTCAAACCAGCACTCACATACAATATACGGGCATAGCAATTGGTGGCTTAATCTGCTGCACCATAACAGCTGGCCCCAAGGCAAAGTCTTTCTACAGATGCCTCATCTACTTCAGATTTCAGGGTAAAATGAAAAATTTATAAGCTACTTGGGTTCTGAAAGATGATTTTGATTGAATTACCTTCTGCTTCTAGATAAGCTCTGCAAGAGGATATCTAGGCTGCTCCCTGTGGATTTTTTTTCCTCTGTGTGTCTTGAACACAAACCATCGTTTATCTCCTCTCTCCTTCTCTCTCTCCCACTATGTCTCTCCCTCCCTCCTACCTCCCTCCCTATAGCCAAAGCAAAAAGAAAACTAAGCCCTCATTGCTCATTGTAGATGGCTTGTCTTGGTGTATCAAGCCTTGAGAAAATTTTCTCTGCTAAAGGAATCATTTTGCCAATTATCCCTTAGTCATAGATTTCCTTGTTTGGAGCTGAAATGTACTCTCTCCCTTTTCCATTTATATTATTTTGATGCATGCTTTAAATAAGCATACATGCACATTTTAAAAGTTTATTTATTTTTATTTATTTGAGAAGCAGAGTGACAAAGAGAGGCAGGGTGTGGGGAAGGAAGGAGGTGGGAAGATAGACTTTCCATCCAGTTGTTCACTCCCCAAATGCCTGCAACATCCAGGGCTGGGTCAGGCTGAAGCCAGGAGCAGGAACTCCACCTGAGTCCCCTATATGGATGGCATCAACCCAAGTACCTAACCATCATCAGCTGCCTCCCAGGTTGAATGTTAGCAGGATCTGGATCGGAAGTAGAAGCAGGATTCAAACAAGGTATCTGCCAACATGGGATGCAGGCATCCCAAGAAAAAGCTTAACCTGCTGTGCCACAAAGCCCACCCCTACACATACAATTTTTAAAATCAGATTATGTATTGACTTCTCACATATAGAAGTCAGATAAACATTTATAAGCCAAGTGTTTATAAGGTGCAAAGTTATTTTTAGGACGCTAAATTTATTTCCAGTTATTATCAATTAACATATTGCCATGACTGTTTTGTATAAACCCCCAAATAGAGTTACTTGTGATGAATGCATTGTGATTCAGAGGGCTCCCAACACACCGTGATTTGAATTTTTTTTAACACTGGCAAGCCTACAGCAAAATTTTAGGACATATCAAAAGATGTTTATCGTACACAGTCTCTAATTGAGGTAATCATACAAAGATTTTCAAGCCAACTCATTTGATTCATTTTGTGGGCAGAAAATTGTGACAATTTATCATTAGTACTATCCTCTGGATGCTGTAGTTTCAGTTGAAGTGAAGATTTGCAGCTCTATATCTTCCCTTCCATGGTCTGTGCTCATCTAATAGCTAGTATCCTTCCTAAGGCTGGATTTATGCATTTGTTTTTGGTTCAAGGTTTCTTGCTCCCACTGGCAAACACAGATGCTCCTTAACTCCTCTTCACCTGAATGTGCATAGAATATAATTATGCCAGGAACTAACATCGTCTGAAATGCCTTTCTGTTTATGCTTATAGATCAAGGTCAAAACAATTAAACTGAAAGATGGTAGCATCATGGATTATGCCAAATATTTTCCCAGGGGAATGTGATGGCATACATCACAAACAGGCAAATATTCATGCAAACCCTCTGCTGGCATTTCTGTCGGCCCAGGTTCATTATTACTAAAGATGAAGTTTACAAAACAGATTGCATGGAATGCAGATGTTTTTAGTGGTATTTCTTGCATATGTTGAAATAATGATGTGTGGGTTAATTTTGTGTCAACCCGACTGCACTACAGAGTGCCTAGACATAGGGAAGTCCCACATCTGTTGCAAACATTCAGAATTTGAGATATGATGTTGGATAAAATCATGTTAGTTTCTACTTCCCACTGTCATGTGGATTTATTTGTGGCATTGCACCAACAGTGTTGGAGCATTAATCTTCTTTAGGAAAAGTCTCTCCCTTTGGGTTGGGGGACATAAATGCTCAGGTCACTAGAGCTCTCACACTAAATAATTTCCAAAAGAAATCTGTGAATCTAATATCAGAAAAGTAACTGATATGTTGCTAAGAAAACTTTATGCAAATTTACTTACTTAGAAATAATAATACTAACATTTTTAAAACAAATCAATATTTAAAAAGAACTCATTGAAATTACCTTTCTTTAGCCTTCAACTTTCTGAGAAACAGGAGGAACAAAAAATAAAAAAAAATAAAAAAATAAAATCACTGAAAAGACATGGATGGTACTTGAATAATTAGCACATTTCAAAGGTGCTATTGCTGAAGATATTGACACTGTAGTTGGCTTAAATGACACCGTTTATACTAATAAAAAGATACTCACTACAAAGTATGTCTTTGTGTTAAACTTCTCCATAACCTTCTACTGGCTATAATTTTGTGTTAAAAACCAACTGAAAATCAAGTTTATTAAGTATTAATCACTTGGCAGAATTGGAAGCTAATCCTCCAAATTGTCTTTCCCTTTTCCAAAATTGTAGAAACGATCTGTGGAAGTAAAGGCCAGTCTTGTTATTTCATGAACATTTCATTATTGCTATTCCCTAAAACTCCTACTGTCATCAATTACTTCATCTAAAGATGCAAAGGAGTCAGGGCTGTAGACAGTAGAGGGCCAACTCTGGTGACCTGGTGACTCACTAGGACAGCAGGCTTCAACTTTATTTGTTGAACTAATCAACTCCATAAATTGTATCATAAGGCATTCTGGAATTTGAAGACACTTTTATCAGTCTAAAAACCATGTTTTTTTAAAATTAATTTAAAAATTGTGGTATGTATAGGCTGGCTTCTGAAATTTGCATTTTATTTTCAGCTTCAAATGATTATTTAAAATGCAGAAAAAACATAAAATATCTATTTCAAAGAGCAGAGGAATTTGATCCTTTGAGAGACTGTTGCTATGGGATCATTTCATGCAAATTAATCTGTAGGCATTTAGCAGCTAGAATATCTGAAGAGAAGGGTGAGGGGAGAGAGGAGAAAATTAGTCAGATGGAGAGCAAGAAAATTACTCCCACCTGATTAGAAAAAGATAATCATGGTGTTTTCATGCATACCAGCAACATAATGGTGTTTAATTTCTCTTTCATTTTTGTTTACCTGAGTTGAGGATAGGTAATACCAAGGACTGTGGGAGGGATACCTAAATGTTTAAAAGCTTACCTGGAAAAGTAAGGCAAATGAATACTTCTTGGGCTAATAAATAATTTTTCAGGTTCTATCACTAAAGCAATGAAAAACTGGAAGTACACATGTTATACTTATTTCACTAAATCTCACTGGAATTTTACAAATGCCAACAAATTCTGATGGAATTGGAAAGATATCCTACTTGCATCTTAGCAAGAGCTCCTTATTGTCATGTTTATAGTTGACAACATTATATCTCAAAGATATCTACATGAAGGGTCAGTCTTGTGGCGCTCCAGGTTACACTCCCACTTGCAACGCTGGCATCCCATATCATTGTATTGATTGGAGTCCTGGCTGACTCCCTTCTGCTCAAACTCCCTGGTAGTGCACCTGGGAAAACAGCAGATGATTGCCTTTACATGGACTGCTGCCACCTATGTGGGATACCCAGACAGATTTCTGGGCCCTTGACTTTGGCCCAGTCCATCCCTAGTCACTGCCGTGGACATTTGGGGAGTGAACAGTGGATCTTTTTTTTAAAACTTTTATTTATTAAATATAAATTTCCGAAGTACAGTTTATGGATTACAATGGCTTTTTCCCCCCACAACTTCCCTCCCACCCCCACCCCTCCCATCTCCCACTCCCTCTCCCATTCCATTCACATCAAGATTCATTTTCAATTATCTTTATATACAGAAGACCAATTTAGTATATATTAAGTAATGATTTCAACAGTTTGCACCCACACAGAACATAAAGTGTAAAATGCTGTTTGAGTACTAGTTATAGCATTAATTCACATTGAACAACACATTAAGGACAGAGATCACACATGAGGAGTAAGTACACAGTGACTCCTGTTGTTGACTTAACAATTTGACACTCTTGTTTATGGTGTCAGTAATCTCCCTAGGCTCTAGTCATGAGTTGCCAAGGCTATGGAAGCCTTTTGAGTTCACCAACTTCAATCTTATTTAGACAAGGTCAGAGTCAAAGTGGAAGTTCTCTCCTCCCTTCAGAGAAAGGTACCTTCTTCTTTGATGGCCCCTGAACAGTGGATCTTACTCTTTCTTTCCTGCCTTGCTTTGTGACTCTGCCTTTAGAGTTCATTTATTTATTTATTTTTTAGATATTCCATCTGCTTTCACTCATCATATGTCTGCAACAGCCAGGAATGGGACAGGCTGAAGCTAAGAGTCAGAAAATCAAGCCAGGTATCCCACGTGGGTTGCAGGGGCTGCGGTCCTGGAGCCACCCCTGCTGCCTCCCAGCATGCACTTTAGCAGGATACTGGAATTGGAGTACAGAGTACAGCCAGGATTTAAACCCAGACACTATGGTGTGGGGTGTGGGGGCGTGGGCAACCCAAGTGGTACCCATTTATTTTTTTTAAGATTTATTTATTTATTTTCAAGTTCAGAGTTTCAGAGAGGAAAGGAGAAACACACACACACACACAGAGAGAGAGAGAGAGAGAGAGAGAGAGAGAGAGAAACAGAGACAGAGACAGAGACAGAGAAATCTTCCTTCTGCTGATTTGCTACCCAGATGGTCGTGATGATTGGCATTGGGAAGGCTGAAGCCGGGAGCCAAGAGCATCATCTGGTCTCTCACATGGGTGGTAGGAGCCTGAACACGTAGGCCATCTTCTGATGGTTTTCCTAGGCCATTGGCAGGGAGCTGGAGGGATGTGGAGCAGCTGGGAAATGAACTAGAACCTATATGTGCTGCTAGTGTTGTGGCTATGGCTTGGTCTCTTATACCAACACGCTGTCCTCTCCCTCCCCAAGTTGTGTTTTAACTGCTGTGCTAATACATGCCTCAATCTATAAAATATTTAAATCTTGAGATCATAACTTTCATTACATCTATAAAGGCTCTTGTTCTACTAGTGTCACGTTCACAATGTTTGGGTAAACATATCCTTTGGAGGCACAGTTCAATGCACTGCAATAATTAAGTGAAATTAATGACATCTAAGTACATGAAAGAATATAATATGTTCATGGATTGAAGGATGGTAGTTATCACCAAATTTACTTGTATATTTAAAATATCCTATCAAATCTTTGCAGTTTTTTTAAGCAAAACCTGCAATGTTTATTTTAAAATTTGTATGGACAAGGAAATGCCCAATGATATAAAAAATGATCTTGAAGAATAAAGTTGGAGGTGCTATACTGCTTACACCATTACTCTAAAGCTACAGTGAACAAAAAAGAGTGTTAAGAGTGTTATTAATTCAAGAGTATATCAGTAGTAGAGAATAGAATATCCAGAAACAGACCAATATACTCATATCACCTAATTTACAACAGACATATCACAGCACAGAGTGGAAGTGGTAGTGCTGTAGGTGGAACCTACACTTAGGATGCTTGTATCCTGTGTGGATTTGAGTTCTGACTGTTCTGATTCTTTTCCAGTTTTTTGCTGTTATTATTGGGGGGCAGCAGATGATAGCTCCTCTGCTTGGGAGACTTGGAGTCTGTCTTCGGCCTAGACCAGGTCTAGTTTCTGCAGGGATCTGGGGAGTGAACCAGTGGATGGAAGCTCTCAGTCTCTCTCTGTGTCTTGCTCTGCCTTTCAAGTAGATGAAAGTAAATAAATATTTTTAAAATGTCAGAGCAATACAGAAAGAAAAGGTGGTATTTCCATTAAGTTTTGCTTAATCAGTTACTATTCATAAATAAATATTTATTTCTCACACACTAAAATCAATTCTAGATGAATCATAGTATAAAAGTGAAAAGTAAACAATAAAGTTTCTATTAAAAACAGAGAGAATATGTATTCCTAACCTTAGGATGGATAATAGTTTATTAAATAGGACACAATAAATACTAACCTTGCAGGGAAAACTCAGAAATTAGGCTTCATAAAATAAGGTACCTCTGCTTCGTAAAAAATGCTGAAAGAGTAAGAATGAAAGTCACTGGGAGAAAAAATTTGGAATGCATATCTAATAATAGACTCATATCTAGTACAAATAAAGATTTTTTACAGCTCAATAAGGAAAAGATAATTAAGAAAAAAAGGATAAGCAAGTAGAATATGTACTTCCCCAAAAGACTATTCAAATGAATATTCAACAAAGAAAAGATGTTCAACATTACTAACCATCAAGGAGATACAAATGAAAACTATAAGAGATAATATTAGACACTGACATGGACCAAATTTGTAAAAACTTGCAGTAATAAGTGGTGTTGGACATGGAGAAAATGTTCCCATACTGCTAGATAATGTTAATTAATGTAACCACTTTGAAAAACTACTTGTCCGTATTTATTAAACCTATGAATGTACACACAACATACTACCAGTGTGTATATAAACAACATAAATAAGGATTTTTTGTCTATCAAAAGACATGTACAAGCAATATTTATAGAAGCATTATTCATCATAGCTTCCAATTGCTAAAAACCTCCAAAAAACCCAAAGTAGAATAGATAAATTGAATTATATTCAAATAATGGAATGCCATATGGTAAGGAAAACAAAAATAAAAACACACACTATGCCTACTAAAATAAATAAATAAATAAAATTTTTAAGAAGAAACCTCCATGAAACCTACAAATTTTCTTTCAAATTGTAGGTCATAAACATACAACTTAAAATGTATAGTGTTAGAGATTAATTAGTTTTATTTATTTTTTATTTACAAAATTATTTGGGGCTTAAAATTTTACTGGAGTTGAAGCAATACCTATTTTTAAATATCAAAGATTTAACCACAGCTGGCATATGTTACGTTTACAATTTATTCTAGTAAATCTTTTTAAACTTAAAAAGCAAAGGTGATTACGATGGTATTTGTTCTGTATCTTGACTTTAGTAATGGTCACATGAATCCTCACGTGTAATAAAATTTCATTGAACTAAATGCACATATGTATGTAGGACCAGTAAAATCATAATAAAGTCAATGGCTTGCTTGGTGTCAGTTTTCTGACTGGTATTCCACAATAGTTATGCAAGATTTACCACTGGGGAGAACTGGACAAAGAGCTTACCAAGGAACTTGCTGTACTATTTCTTACAACTGCATGACTATCTATAAATATCTAAAATTTAAAGTTAAAAAATTGTGAACATCATAAATTATATATCAGTTTCTATTTTATTTTTATATGCATACTTTATTTTTTATTTATATAAGGTGAAAAAATTTATTTATGTCCTATATATACAGATTTAGGAGCATCACTCTTTCTTAATTTACTTCCTTGAAAAAATGATATTTGAACATTGTAAAAGTTAATATTTTTGAAATTATTCAGAAAACATGGAAGAAATCAGAATCTGCAATTTTTCTATAGAACAGAAGACAGTAAGCTTTTACTTATGTATTATCTACCCATGGTTCTAAAAGAAAAATCCTGAATCATGTTTCTTCTTATGCACTTTGCACATTAAATTGAAAACATATAACAATACAAGTTGCTTTAAATTTATCCAACAGAACAGAGCTGAAGAGCACAGTGAAATCTATACAAAGTCTTAATATAGATGCCTGAAAAAATATTTCCTTCGATTTTGCCAATTTGTGTAGAAACATTAAATATTTTAGAGAATATTGAAATGTATTTTCTCAAATGATTGTCATCACATAGATCAATTTTGAAATTAAAATAGCATTTACTTACTTTTATTTTTATTATATCAAGTGAACCTATTGATTATGTGCAATGTTTTCTCTTATTTATTCATCAATGATTTTTGAACAGCTACTATTAAATGCAATTCCAGATGACACAGATTTTGTAGTAAATAGGAAAAATGGAATTTAATTTAATGGACTCTTCTCTCTAGCTGAGCTGAAATTGTAACAATAATGCTATAATAAAAACATTGTTAATAATGGGTAGTGTCGAATATGGTGCTAATCACTCCATATTTATATTTTCATTAGTATTTATTATGAACTTTCTTTTTTTAAAAGATTTTTTTTTATGTATTTGAGATGTAGAGTTTCAGGCAGTGAGAGGGAGAGACAGAGAGAAAGGTCTTCCTTTCACTGGTTCACTCCCCAGATGGCCACAACTGCTGGAGCTGCGCTGATCCGAAGCCAGAGCCAGGTGCTTCTAAAGGGTCTCCCACACAGGTGCAGGGCCCAAGCACTTGGGCCATCTTCTACTGCTTTCCCAGGCTATAGTAGAGACCTGGATCAGAAGAGGGGCAGTCAGGACTAGAACCGGCACCCATGTGGGATGCTTGCGCTTCAGGCAGAGGATTAACCTACTGCACCACAGCGCTGATTATAAACTTTCAAGAAGACTCTGGGAGGCAGTTTTCTGGGATGCAGAGATCCATTAAATCTTAAAGCAATAGATTCTTATTTGAACTGTGAAGTAGAGATAGGTTCCTAAAGTTGATGTAGAAGGAACCAAAATATTAATGAACCTCTTAAAACCTTGGGAAAATAATTTCAGCCATACTAATGGAAACAGTTTGCTGGTATTCAACTTTTAAATAGACCAATAGATAAATTAAATGTTAAAAGGATTATAGGAGAAAATGTAAATACCAACATAGAGTTACAATTATAGTGAATTGTGAAATGGAGAAGTATAATGAAAGTTGCAGGGGAGACCCAGAAGAAGCTCCTGGCTTCAGATCGGCACAGCTCCTGCAGTTGTGGCCATCTGGGGAGTGAACCAGCGTGTGGAAGTCCTCTCTCTCTGTCTCTACCTCTCTCTGTAACTCTGTCTTTCAAATAAATAAAAAATAAATCTTAAAAAAAAAGAAAGTTGCAGGGGATCTTCCAACATTTCATGGGAAATGTATATTATGAAAAGACTGCATGGATTTTGATTTTTTGCACCAAAATAAACTTATCTTTTAATTCCATTTTCCAAGAATGTTTTGAAGTATTGTTGCAGTTGATAAAAGTGTAAATTTTATTCAAAACAAAGTAAGATTGTGAAGATGGTGATTCATATTGGATATATTTAGTGAAAGTTAATTTCTACCAAAAATTATGATTTGAATATTTTTAAATGTTTATACAGTCATGCATAAATAATGACAGAGACATCTTCTGAGAAATGTGTTGTTATGCAATTTTGTTTTGGGACAAATATCCTAAACAGTGTAAAAAATATCCTAGAGTATACTTGTACAAATTCAGACAATATAGCACCATCACTTGGTATGGCCTCTTTTTGCAATCAAGAAACTTGGTAACCATGAAATGTATAAGGTTGCTGCTGGCATAACATTGAATGTTCTTTTACAGTCAGCTTTTTAATAAATAGGTGTATACTTTAAAATAACTAGCAGTATTATATAAATACATAAATTAGTATCATAATCGTTTATTATCATTATCAATATTTTGCATCATATACAATTATATGTGCTACACTTTATGCTATATGGCAGCATGATAGGTTTATTTATACCAGCATTACCACAAACATTAGTAATGTGGTGGGCTATGATGTTATTATGGCTACAATGTCACTAGGTATTAGGAATTTTTAGCTATTTTAGTCTTATGGGACTTCTGTCCTATATGCGGTCTGCTGTTGAAAAAAAGAAATGTCATTGACCAAAATGTCTATATACAGATACATGGCTACTCTAAAATAAATAGCTTCCTGATTATCAAGCCTTAGATGTATACCAGCATCATGATTCTACTTAAATGATTTTTCACATTTTCAGACACTGGATCTTGATTGAAGTGTCTAGTTTTTACACATCCAAATTTTATTCTTTCATTTTAAAATTTTCTTTACTTATATACTTCATTTGGAAGGTAGGGAGTGAGTTGAGGAGAGACAGAGACAGAAAGATATCTCCCATCTACTACTTCACTTCCCATGTGTTGAAAACACCTGTGGCTGGGCCAGGCAGAATCCAAGAGCAGGAATTCACTAAGGGTCTCCTGTATGGGTATTTGAGACCCAATCGCTGGAAACATCACCTACTCTTTTGCAGAATGCACATTAGTAGAAAGCTGAAATGTAGAGTGTAGCTGGAATTTGAACCCTGAGACTGCAATATGTGTTGCTGGCTCCTAAAGAATGGCTTAACCACTGTTGACCTGCACCCAAACTTTATTTGTGATTTTTTTGTGATCCTGATTGCCAATAAACATCCAATCCAGATCATCACCTTGACCTAATGGTCTTTCTTCTTTTTACTTATTGAACATTATGGCTAATGGTACATTAAGTCTGTGGTTATAAAATAAAGTGAAATTGTATATCATAAAAATTAAAGGAAAAATGAAGGAAGGGATGATTGAGTGAGGGAGGGAGGGGGAGTATGATTATTTTCTTAGAACTGGTTCTATGAAATATACGAAATCTGTTCTCTATATTAATACATTTTTTTAAAAAAATCTGATTCCTGAAATTCTCTATCCTAACTTCTGTTAAGAAAATGTACTTCCTGGGCCGGCGCTGTGGCACAGTAGGTTAATCCTCTGCCTGCAGCTCCGGCATCCCATATGGGCGCTGGTTCTAGTCCTGGCTGCCCCTCTTCCAATCTATTTCTCTGCTATGGCCCAGGAAGACAGTGGAGGATGGCCCAAGTGCTTGGGCCCCTGCACCCATGTGGGAGACCAGGAAGAAGCACCTGGCTCCTGGCTTCGGATCGGCACAGCTCTAGCCGTTGTGGCCATCTGGGGAGTGAACCAATGGAAGGAAGATCTTTCTCTCTGTCTCTCCCTCTCATTGTCTGTAACTGTCAAATAAATAAAATCATTAAGAAAAAAAGAAAAAAGAAAATGTACTTCCTTCACTATGTATAGTGTACATAGCTCTAGGAGATTATAGTTTGTTAGCATTTTATGTGCTGCAAAAAAAAAAAAAAGAACTACAGAAGTATTATGATGTGATGATAATGTAACATCAATAAAGATATTTCCCAAGTTAAACATTTAATCTTTTCTGAAGTTTCTGAAAATAATTATTGATCAGAAATAATTTCTCAAAAAAGTTAGACATGAGACATAAAGGACATTATTTATGTATTTCCTATCAATATTTTAGAATTTAGTCTGAGTCTTGTATAATAAAGCTGGTACCTCAAAGGCAAAATTTAGAAGATAGTAATTGCAATGATTTTGTTGTAAGAGCTACCTCTGATGGGGAGTATTAGCTCCAGTGTCTACTGCGTGAGATCTAAGGGAAAAGGCATAGGCTTAGCTGATAATGGCAGTGGAACAGGTACTCAGTAAAATGAAGTTTCAGTTTATTCAATTTATCTGCAAAATAAATATGTACTTTTATCTTTACTGACTAACCAGTGATATTGCTAACATTCAGTAATAATAGCAAACATGGTTGGTGCTTACTATCCAGCAGTTTCTGAATTAAGTGCTTGTACATGAATCACGTTTATTCTCCTAACTATTAGAATCCCAATTTTGAATTGGAAGACATTGAGCATTGCAGAGGTCTTACTTCATAATAAGGTTATGTAGTGGAAAAAAGACTGAAGCATCTGTGTCTCAGACTCCAAAGATCTTATACTTAAAATGCTACTCCAAATGTCCCACTGTGTGTGAACTTAAGGTTCCTGATAGTTCAAATATTCAGTAGCTCTATTTTTAGAAACTGTTGATTAGCGGGGGAAGTGTGCCTATGTGGAAATGTAGATAGCTAGGGAAAGGAGCTGAAATCTGACAGCCCAAACAAACCACTGCTGGACAGCTAGCCGTCTACCTGTGCTACAGTGCTGGTTACAATTGACAGCCCCACCTGAACCTCTGGATAGCTCATCACCAACCTATAATTGATGAATGACAGCATCAGTGGAACTGCTGTTGTACAAATTCCAGTCCACCAATCTGTGCATGATGCTGACTGACAGCTCCAGGTGATCTGTGTTTTGACAGACCTTGTCAACCTGCTGTGTGACAGCTGCATCTGGCCCTTATGACAGCCCTGCCCAGCCCACATGGAAAGCCCCTTCTGTACACTATCCAAATTCTGGGCACTAACCAACACTCCCTTTTTGTTCACTGTCTAGGCTATCTTCCCAGGCACCACCAAGCTCTTGTTCCACTTACCATGTAGCAGAAACTGCCAAGTTCTGTAATGTTGTGAACCTAGAGCCAGAGCTAGCTAGAAATATCTAATACGACTGCAGGATGTATTCCCTGATGACCTTTAGGTTGTCATAATGTCTGCAACAGAATTGCCATGGAGGCATTCCTATACCCATCATGAACCAGATGCCAAGACAGCTGATATTGCTGAAAATATATAGTTAACATTGTTTTATTATAAGTAACTGAAAAAATGGTGAAAAATAAGATATAAATTGTTTCAGAACTGGTGTGTTGCTTCATGGACCATGCTTCTTTCCTTTTGTTCCAATACTCTGTTTTTTAAAACAAATTTATTAATACATTACATTCCATTCTCATGATCACAGCAAATATATGATAATAACCACAACACAATTTTTGTCAATACTTATATTAATATAATGTTGATACTATGAGAATAGATTCCATGTAGTTCATAGATAATAATTCTAGCAATGTAATGGTATGTCCCTCCTCCATTCCTTATTTATTTCTCCTCCTTCCCTCCCTCCCTCCCTTCCTTCCTCCTTATTTGAGATAACATTTTTTAAATATTTATTTATTTATTTGAAAGAGTTACAGAGAGAAAGGGAAAGATCTTACATCTGCTGGTTCACTCCCTCACTGCAACAATGGCCAGGGCTGGGTCAGACCAGACCCAGAAACCAGGAGTTTCTTCAGGGTCTCCCAAGTGAGTGCAGGGGCCTAAGGACTTGGGCTATCATCTGCTGCTTTCCCTTGCAGGGAGCTGGATTGGAAGTGGAGCAGCTGGGACTCAAACTATTGTCCCTATGGGGTGCTGGCACTGCAGATGGTGGCTTAACACATTGCACCACAGTGCTGGCTGCAAGATAATGTATTTTGAATTTGTGTTCTAGTCAAAGGCTTACTACTTCTCTAAATAAAGTGTTCAACAAGCAAAAGGCAAAAGACCGCAATTAGGAGTAATATAGATTACAGACAATAATCAAATGAAAAGTTGTTCGTTTCACTCATGACCAGGAAATTTTAAAATCATCACGTATCATTTAAACTATAGTAATGTGTGTGTGTGTGTGTGTGTAAACAACAAGTAAGAGAGAGCACATGATATCCTTATTACCATGGCTATAAGTGCCTGCCTCTTTTCCACAGAAACTACAAGTGCAATCTTGTATACTTATATGTCATTGGTCAAAACTTAACCACATGATAAACAGAAGCCTCCTTGCATTCTACCTAAACTTACTTGGATGTGGAGGGGATGATGGGGGGAGGGGGAATAGACATTGGGAAAAAGATTAGCAGTCTCTGCTAAACATGCTGGTCTTCTGGTTCCTCCCCCTGAGTCCTCCTATCCTTCATTCTTTTTCTGCTGAGCATATTTCATATTTACTCATTTCAAATTTCAAGGGTACAATTTAACATTGTTAACTATAGTCAACATGATGTGCATTACATCTTCAGAATTTATTCATTTTGCATAATTTAAATTTGCATCCGTTGACCAATATCTTCTCATTTCTACCTCCCCCTGGCACTGGAAACCACCATTCTAGGCTCTACTTCTATGAGTTTGGCCATTTTAGTTTGCAAATAAGTGATGTCAGGTAGTATTTTTCTTTCTTTGGCTCTTTCAATTAGCATAATTTCCTCAAATAGCAATGTTTTCTTCTTAAGTTTGAATAGTATTTTCATTTATATCAACTTTATGCACTCATCTGTTGACAGACATTTAGATCATTTCTATATCTTGGCTATTGTAATAACATTGTATTGAACATAGGAATGCAGATATCGCTACAAGATTCAGATTTATTTCCTTTGCATATGTATTCAGAATTGGTTCAAATGGTAGTTGTATTTTTGTTTTTCTCTTTTTTGGACCCTCTATATTGATTTCCTTAGTGGCTCTATCATTTTGCAATTCCACCAGCAGTGTGCAGATTTTGTTTTCTCCACATCCTTGCGAATATTTCATATCTTTCTGATAACAGCCATTTTAACACATCTGAAGTAATTCTTCAATCAAGTTTCTTTAGTATTTCTCTGAGGATTAGTGAAGTTATGCACCTTTTCATATACTTGTTAGGTATTTGGAAGCCTTTTTTGGAGAAATGTGTATTCAGATCTTTTGCCCACTTTAAAATCAGCTTTTTTGTATGAATATGTTTTCTTTAATTGGATATGTTCTCTATATATTTTGGATATTAACCCCTAAACAGATGTATGGTTGCAAATATTTCTCCCTTTTCCCTTCTCTCCCCTCCCCTCTCTTCCCTTCCTTTCCCATTTTCCTTTTTCTTTCCCTTTCCCTCTCTGTTTCTTTCTTTCCTTCCTTCCTTCTCTCCTTCCCTCCTTCCTTCTCTCTCTCTCTCTCTTTTTTTCTCTCTCTCAATTTACCTTATAGCCAAAGTATAGTATGGTCTCAATTTACCTTATAGCTGAAGGCTTACTGTTCCCCTAAATAAATTCACCAAGTAAAAGCAAAAAGATCATAGTTCAGCAAGAGTACAGGTGAAGACTATGAACAATGATCAAACGAAAAAATGTCCATTTTGGCCGGCGCCATGGCTTAACAGGCTAATCCTCCGCCTTGTGGCACCGGCACACCAGGTTCTAGTCCCGGTTGGGGCGCCGGATTCTGTCCCGGTTGCCCCTCTTCCAGGCCAGCTCTCTGCTATGGCCCGGGAAGGCAGTGGAGGATGGCCCAAGTCCTTGGGCCCTGCACCCGCAAGGGAGACCAGGAGAAGCACCTGGCTCCTGGCTTCAGATCAGCACGATGCGCTGGCCGCAGCGGCTATTGGAGGGTGAACCAACGGCAAAAAGGAACACCTTTCTCTATCTCTCTCCCTCACTATCCACTCTGCCTGTCAAAAAAAAAAAAAAATGCCCATTGTACTCATATGGAGTAAATAGGTTGCCTTTCTATCTTACTGTTTTCTTTGTTGTACAGATGCATTTTATTCTGATGCAAACTCACTCATCTATGTTTGCTTTTGTTACCCATACGTTTGGTGTCACATACAATAAATCATTGCTAAGATCAATGTCAAGTAGCAGCTCTCTCCCTATATTTTCTTATAGTTTTCCAATTTTCTCTTCTTGTA
Organism: Lepus europaeus; assembly: GCF_033115175.1. NCBI lineage: Eukaryota > Metazoa > Chordata > Mammalia > Lagomorpha > Leporidae > Lepus > Lepus europaeus. The sequence goes on from NC_084828.1 coordinate 57,353,015, forward strand.
TTTAAGCCAATTTTGATTTGATTTTTCCTATGGTGTAATGAAAGAGTTCAGTTTCATTCTCTGCTTATAAATATTGTTTTCTTCCAAAATCACTTGTTAAATAGGCTGTCCTTTTCCCAATATGTGTCCTTTAATAACAGAATAAAAGTTAAAAGACAAAATTGTTTAAAAACTATAATCAAATTAACTTATGCATAATGATACAATATATGTATTATTATTAAAAGTGACTTACATGCCACCTTCTAGTAATACAGTATTCTGTATCTATATATATGCATTCACCTTTAAATGTGGTTGTCAAACATTTTTATGCTATCATGCTACTATATAGTATTTTTATTGCAATTTGAGGAGCTCCTTTTAGCATTTCTTATAAGACAGGTTTAGTGGTGCTGAACTTTGTCAGCTTTTGTTCATTTGAAATTTTTTTCTCTCTTTATTCTTCTAAAACTACTATAACGCATATTATAGTATTCTGTTTGACATTGTATTATATGTCCCTTAAGCTACCTTCACTCTTTTTAATTATTTTTCCTTTTTGCTCCTCTGAATTATTTATAATAACCTACCTTCATGTTGTGTGATCCTTTCTTTGGCTTAATCTATCCTACTGTTAAGTTGGTCCATTGATTTTTCAGTTCCATTATTACATTCTTCAGTCCTATGACTTCTTTTTTGTACTTTTTTTTCTCTGTGCTTTTTGTCTCTGTTGAAATTCTCACTTTGTTCATGCATTGCTTCACTGACTTTGGTTAGCATTTTTATGATTTATTTTGAATTCTTTGATAAATCATATATCAATGGTCAGTTTCAGGAGATTTGGCTTGCTTTTTAGAATTTGTAACTTATTTCTCTGTCATGTTTCTCTGCATTGGGTATCTATGCATTTGAGAAAGTAGCTAGCTCTCCAGGCTTCACTAACCAGTCTTGTGCAGAATACCTTCATCAATCGCCCCAGATGGAGATTCTGGATGCCTCTTAATCCTCTCTGTCCAAACCACTGTCGTTCTAAGAATCTCCAGAAGTATATTTTATGTCAACTTCTTTAAGTACCCAAAGACAGACAAGATAGATTCCAGTTCCTTAGTAACTGCTGGAAAAGTTGGTATCCTATATACATGACCTATTTCCTTTTGTCTTCAGGGAAAAGCTGGGAACTGGAGTTTATTGTATAATCATTCTCCATTGAGTCATGGAGAAACATCTTAGCAAATGACTGCATGCTGATTCAGAGGGCATGTTCTTTCCAACTATTTCTTTGCTCTTTGTAGCTCCTAGCAGCCTGGCATAGTTTAGCCTCAGAGCATGGGGAGAAATTAATCATATACTCATTCAGAACTACCTCTTTGTTTTCTTTAGTTGCTAGGGGACTAAAAAATTACAAGCATGGCTACCTCCAGAGATAGGCAAGTTAGAGACCAGGCCTTTGGGTAGCAATCAGAAAAACTGGCCACTAGAGTACAATTTGATTTCTTCCAGGGCCACCTCTTCATATAAGGATGTCAATCATATTGATTTATGGTCTCCCTCAAGACTTTATTTTAACTTTAAGTATTTGTTTCATGCCTCTCTCCTTGGCTTGCAGATTACTGAGGTTTTTTTCTGTTCGTTTGTTTGTTTTTTATTTTACGTGTGTGTGTGTGCGTGTGTGTATCTCTTCATATAAGTATCCTTCTTTGCATGTCTATATCCAAATGTCCTTTTCTTAAATGGCACCAGTCATATTAAATTAGGATCCATGTCAATGACCTCATTTGAACTTGATTACCTGTATCACAACCTTATCTCTAAATAAGGCCATGTTTTGAGTGCTGGGACTTAGGACTGCAATGTATGAATTTTGCTGGAGACACAATTTATTTATTTATTTATTTTTAGAGATTTATTTATTTATTTGAACATCAGAGTTACACAGAGAGAGAAGGAGAGGCAGAGAGAGAGAGAGAGAGAGAGAGAGAAAGGGAGGTCTTCTTCTATCAGCTGGTTCACTCCACAGTTGGCTGCAA